>NW_026693999.1:0-69747 GCF_021218885.2 Marmota monax | reverse complement strand
AAAAGTTCATCATCGCTAGCAACTAGAGAAATGCAAATCAAAAGCATTCTCAGATTTTATCTCACTCCAGTGAGAATGGCATCTATTATGCATACAAATGACAATGAGTGTTGGCAAAGAAGTGGGGGGAAAGGTACACTCATACACTGCTGGTGGGACTGCAAATTGGTGCAACCAATATGCAAAGCAGTATGGAGATCTTGGAAAATTGGGAACCACTATTTGACCCAGCTATCCCACTCCTCAGTTTATACCCAAAGGATTTAAAAACAGCATACTACAGGGACACAGCCACATCAATGTTTACAGCAGCACAATTCACAATAGCTCAATTATGGAACCAACCTAGATGCCCTTCAGTGGATTAATGGATAGGTAAACTTTTGTATATATACACAATGGAATATTACTCAACATTAAAAGAGAATAAAACCATGGCATTGGCAGGTAAATGGATGGAGGCAAAGAAGATAATGCTAAGTGAAGTTAGCCAATCCCAAATAACCAAATATTGAATTTTTTTTATATAAGGAGGCTGATTCATAGTGGGATAAGCAGAGGAAGCATGGGAGGAATATACGAACTCTAGATGGGGCAGAGGGGTTGGAGGGCAATGAAGGAGGCATGGATTTATAAATGATGGTGGAATGTTATGATCATTATTATCCAAAGTACATGTATGAAGGCATGAATTTGTGTGAATATAGTTTTTATACAACCAGAGATATGAATAATTGTGTTTTATATGTGTAATAAGAATTGTAATGCATTTTGCTGTCATATATAAATGAAAAAAAAATTAAAGTTCTACATCAAATTTAACTACTGCTTTTTGATATGCATCTTATGGACATTTATTTGAATCAATTTCCTTAAAATGATTCTCTACAAAATTATACTAATGTGTTGAATTTTATTCATGGGCCTTGGAACAGTCAATTCCAAGAAACTCTCCTTAATTTGGCTGCCCAAGTTGTAAAAACTAATTCTAGTCAAATTAAGATACCTGTGGTTTCCACTTCCTTTTAATGTGAGCTACATACCTACTTGACCAATGACAAAAGTTAATTTTATGGTTTAATCCCTATAGTCTGTTAACATATGGCATATTAGGTATATAGGTATATATTGTTAAACTTGTTTGTTATCTAATACCTTATTAACTGTATGCCTGAAGCTGAACATAAAGTTGTCTTAATAACTAAGGTTTTTCAAAACTTAGAGGGTGGAACTGTTGCAGGGCCTGACCTTAAACCTACATGGGGGAATGCTTATCTTGCTCATTGTGCAGAAGGGAAGTTCTAATATAGAATGCTATGTTTTGGTACAAAATGCTGTCAGAATACTGGCAAGTGCAATTGTCTTGCTCCTTTAACAAGGATTTATTTCCTCTGTAGGTGCAAGATCAGCCTAACTGTCAGTTCTAGACTCTTTTTGTCTGGACTCCCATAAGATAGTATGTTGTGTATCACCTCTGGTCTATCATGACTGCTATATGTAAATTGGAACATGTCCACTACAAAACTATTTTTGCTGTGCAATAAAGCAGATGCTGTTCTCTGAAACCATCTCTGGAGAGGTTTTTCTATGTCCTTAAGCTCCCACAGTCAATGCTGGAAGGGTAGGCCCCTCAGCATTTTTTAAATTTGTTTTGATATTATTTTATTTTTGTTTTTACTGTCATACTGTCTGTATAAGTCTCAGGTTTCAAAGAATTCCTAATCTTTGGGGAGACTACCAAGAGAACAGCAACATTGTTTCAGTAGAAGTAGCTCTTTCATTTTTGATGATAGACCAAAAAGCAAGTTTTATCCTAGCCATGTACTAGTATGTGATGTTGAAAATAATGTTTAACTTTCTTTGTTATGGGAGCTTGTCCTGGGCATTACGGGATACTTAGAAGCATTCCAAGCCTTATCCACCAGAGATTCTAGTAACATACCCAGAGAAGTCACAATTGGAACTTTATCCAGACTTTGCCAAATATCCCCAAGGGCTCAAAAATATTCCATTGTATGACTATACCACATCTATTTTGATGAGTCATTCATTGGTTGATGGATATTTGAGGTGTTTCCACATTCTGATCATTATAAATAATGCTATCATAAAGGTTTGTGTATATCCAGGCACAGTGGTGCATGCCTGCAATTTCAATAACTCATGGCTATTTTGGGGATCAAAAGTTTAAGGCCAGTCTTAGCAATTTAGCAAGAATATGTCATAAAAGTAAAAAGTAAAAAGGACTTTGGATGTAGCATGATAAAACACCCCTGTGTTCAATTCCCATTGCCAAAAGCAAATAAACAACTGAAAAATAAAAGTTTGTAAATAAGTTTTCTTTTAATTTTTATTTGTTCTTTTTAGTATGCATAATAGTAGAATGTAGTTTGCAATATCACACTATGTGTAAATTTTACTGTGAATGTAAGCACAGTCTGCCTTCAGAATCAATGAGTTCCACATCCAAGCATTCAAATAAACTGGAGAGAAAATAAAGAACAAAAATTCATATATATTGAAAATGTACAGACGTTTTGTCATTCTCAAACAATACAATACATATAATTTGCATAATATTATGTATTATAAATCATTTACATTTAATTTCAAGCAAACAGAAAGGTTTGCAAAGATTAAATTCAGATATTATAACATTTTAAATAAAGGATGAGAGCATTTGCAAATGTTAGAGGGCTTCTGGAACCAACCCTCCAAAATCCTCAATTTCTTTTGGGAATTAACTCTAAAAATTTTTCCATGACCCTTATTAAATACTGTAAAGCTGAGTTTAGGCAAGGAGAGGCTATCAAAGTAGGTTTAGGAACCTTGGTAACTGAGATCTTTCAGGGGAAGACAGAGATTTGGTTCAACTATGAATACAATAAGAACAGGGGAGGGTTTAAAGTCAAGGAGCAGAGTGAGTGTCAGTGGATGGACAATTAGTAAGAAAAAAACATCAGGGGCAAGGAAAATTCTTGATGAACCAACTGAACAGAATTTTTGCTGAAGGCAGGCCAGAGTAATAAGATATCTAGTCAGATACCCGGGGTGAGAAATAACTTGATTTAGCAGGTTGAGCAGGGTTATTGCTCAAACTGGATGTTACGAATACAGAGAAGAGCATTCCCAAGTACAGCATCCTGCAGAGACGGTAGGAAAGCACCTGAAAAGGCAGGAATTGACAATGTAGGTTAATGTCCCCAGAGGACAACATCCAGAAGAGTCTGAAAGACAGCACCTGGGCCAGCAGGAGGTGACAGTAGAGGTTAACTTACCCAAGTGAGAGGTTGTACTGTAGTCTGGAGAACAGCATCTAGGAAGGCAGATGGTGACAGCATGGATTAATGTTCCCAAGTGAGAATTTTCAATAAATTCTAAAGAACAAGACATGGGCATACAGGGAGTGAGAGCACAGGTGAACAATCCCAAGGGACAACTTCCAGGAGAGTCTAGAGGAGAACACATAGGCAAGCAGGGGGTGGCAGCATTGGTGAACATTCCTCAAGAACAATTTCCAGCAAATTCTGGAGGAGAGCACCTAGATGGGGACTCCAGTCCTCAATGTGAAGCGAATAATTTCAGATCAATTTTATTTGCTCTGACAAAATAGAGTGAAGACAGAAACTGAAGATTCCATGAGCCAACAGAGGATTTTGACAACACATCAAGGGTATTTTGGGGCATAGGCAGATCATGACATTTTACCCTTATAAATTTGTTTATAAATGTATAATGAAACATTCTACCATAGAGGGATCTGCAATACCAATTAAGTCTGCTCCCAAAAATAGGCTGGAGTTTTGAATATTAGAAATGAAGGTATGGAGAATTCATTTCATTATTTCAAAGGAGAGGTGACAGAGACACAGGCACAGATGAAAAGACAGAGAAACAGGGATGTGGAGAGACAGAAACAGAGACAGAGAGACATAAACTGGCAGAGAGAAACAGGTGGAGAGAGGAAAAGGGAGAGAGAGAGAGAGAGAGAGAGAGAGAGAGAGAGAGAGAGAGAGAGTCCTCCCTGCTCACATGTCCCCTCCTCACCTGCATCCCTCCAAGCACCACCCAGCCCTGCACTGGCATTCCCCCTCATCTGCAGCAGGTGGGAGCACCACACATCAGTCACCTCTGTAAATGTGTTTCAAATCATCACCTGTGCACAGTTACCATGCACAGTTTGACTTTGGAGATGAATGCACTGTGCAAATATGTTTCACATCACCACCCATGCCCCTTGAGTGTGAACAATTTCTACTTGCCAATCATCCTTCCTTAAGGCTGATGGAGAAAAGTACCATCACACTATGTTGCATGTTTAACTAGCCAAACTTATTTTCAGTCAGCTAACTTTTGATGATGTGGGGATAGGGATGTAGAAGGGGGAAAGATGTGTAAAAGTCTTCATCTTGTATTTATTGAACATCTATCAGAAATGGCACGCCATCAAATATTTGCTGCCTGAACTGGAGAACAATCCCACAAGTGGCCCATCAGCAGCTGGGATGCTGTGGTGAAGATTATTTCTCATTTAGCCCTATTCTGCAAACTTGCTTCATCCCCTCAGTGCCCCTCAGAGGATGTACATGTGCACAAACACAGACATGCATTCATGGGCACATGTAGTTGAACATGTACACAGTCATACACATGCTTGTCCACACACTCAAGAACACATGCACAAGAATATATTCACATGATCATACATATGTTCACACAGAAACTCATGAACCAGACACAAGAATAGCTGCACAGAGTCACATACACATGATTACACACATCCATGAACATAGGCACATGAACACATGCACACACCATCATACACAAATCTTGAACATATGCACAATCCATGCACACAGTCATGCACGTGCACACTCACAAACACACTCATGAACACATACACATGAACATTGGGACACAACCATATACATTCACACACACTGATGGACTCATGCATATGAAAATGTGCAAAGTTACACAAACACAAGCTAATGAGCATGTGCACTTGAACACATACATGCACAGTCAGACAGAAACTCATTAAGAAATGCAGAACTCAGGTCATGATATTTCAGTCTAAATCTTTGCACTAAGAGGGGCCACCAATCTCATCTTGCCCAGATTTGAAGCTGTCCTTGGGGTGACCCTATCAGTACCCCACCTCCCCAATTCCATATCTCCTTAAAACCCCACCAAGCTCATCTAGCATAGCTTTGAAGCTTTGTCCTTGGGGTGAGCCCAGAAGGACACCACCTACACACCTCCTTTTATTGCCTGCCTAAGGAAAGCTCAGGGCTGCCAGAAAACCAACCATGCCCTAACCAACCCCTAACCATGGGCTTCTGACCTCCTTTTTGAAGATCTTATTAAAAGGGCAAAGACTGGAATACGTGTGGTTCAGGAAAACCTTGCTCAGAGCAGAGAGCAACTTTTCTCAAACACAACCATCCAGAAAGACAAGCCATCTGCAGTCTCTGCAGGGAGAGCCATAAACAAAACTATCAGCACCACTGGCATGGACACACCCACACCAATGATCACTTTATTCTTTTGCCCATCACTGACTTCCAAACTCACATGATTGAACTCCCTCATTCTCTCTTTGAAAAGTTCCAAATCACCTCTGCACAAGTGGAAAGAGAGCACAGCTCTTTCTTCTACCATCAATAGTTACTGAATAAAATATTTTCCCACTCCTTGGACTTTTGTCTGGCTTTTTATCTTTGACGTCAACAAAAGTGAAAATTCAGAAGAGAAGAAAAAGAAATAAATTTAGGAGAGGATAAAAAGTGAGTTGGGATCTTCTTTAAGATCCTAACATTTGACCAGGCAAAGCACTGCTATATCCTGGGGGCCAGCAACATCACAGGCATGAAATACCAGGTCCTGGCTGGCCATATGAACCTGCACAGAGCACCTGTCTGGTCATACATGTGCCCTTAGGTCAAAAGCCAGAAACAGAAGCCACCAAGAAGCCTCTGGTAAATATTGTCCTTAAGACAGAGTGAAAGCCAGGGACTGACTCAGTTTCAAGGCCATGGGTTTTAAGGAAAGAAATTAAATGCTAGCACATAAAGGACAGTCAAGGTGAAGAAAACCTGTGGTTCAGAAACAAATTCTCTGAAAATCTCTGGGAGCCGAAAATGCCCACTCCCACCATCACCAGAGGAAACTGCAGATAATTCAGTCTAACCTATCTGACCAGCTCTCACCAGGGAGGCCTCTGGGAGTTGTAGACCTCTGAAGATTTTGGGTAGTGTAACCTATCTCTCCTGAGCAGTGCTCACACAGAGGTTCCAGGGAGCTACATGCCACATGCTCATAAACCTACAGTGTGTTCCATAGGTATGGTGATAAAATATTCTATGGAAACTTTAGAAAGATAAGACTGCATCTGTGTCCCAATAGTGCTAAAAATGGAAAATGTAATATCACATAAAAGATAGTGTAGGAGAGTACACTTTTAAATAAGATTACAAAGAATGCACTAGAACTCCCTGCTGAGATTATTATCTGGGCTTATCTATGTAAGAACATGAAGCTACATGGAACTTGTGTTAATACGAAAGGATTTCTAATAGATTCAAATGGGAAATGCATTCCATGATTATTGATTATATGCAGTAACAGAGAGCTATCACAAATTTAATTGCAAGAAATTATTATAAAAATTTAATAGGGATAAATCCAACCATGTTATAGTGAAAAAAATTACAAATGAAAATGAATGAAAAACAACTAATAATTTTTTAAAAAATCAATACTAATAGAAACCTGATGTGCATAAAGCCATCCCTGTCACAAGAATTGTCAGTGGTATAGAGATAAAAATTCAGTTCCAGTTACCAACTGGACAGGCCACATCTATCCCAAACTTTACTGATTGGTAACATCTCTGATAATAAGTTTTTTCCAATAACTTGGAAGAACAGTATCTTCATTCTTAAAAGTATTTTAAATAACCAAGCATGCTGGCAGAAACCTGTCATCCCAGTGGCCCAGGAGACTGTGGTAGGAATATAATAAGTTCAAAGACAGACTCATCAACTTAGTGAGACCCTAAACAGTGTAGAGAGATCCAGTTTTTAAATGAAATATAAAAAGATCCAGAGTTGTGGCTCAGTGGTGCAGTGATGCTGGGATCAATCCCAGGTTCCAAAAAAAAATTGTTTTTTTCTTAAAGATTTTTTGCTTGAATTATTCGTACTGGTTGATTTTTCTCATATCACATATAATTAATTAAATATTTCTATTGTGCCATAGTGTATCTTAGTGACATGAACATATCTTTTTGCCTTAAACATGATAATTATTTGAATATTCAGTTAGTATAATGAGAATAAGATCTACCAATAGAACAATGTTAGAAAATTGAAAGTCTAGAAGTAAACTCCACAATTCTTGTCATTTGATTTTTGACACTTTTGTCAGACAAATTGAATGGAGAAATGAGTAGTGTCTCCCACAAGTTATGTTGGTATAATTGCATATTCATGTGTCAAAAATTGATACTGGATTTTACATGAGATTATGCACAATAGTTTACATGAAGTGAATGTACCATTGCCTATGATAAATAGTGGTAGCATGAGCAATGGTGTTCAAATAATAGTTTTTGTCCCAGTATCTACTTTTTGTTATATTCATAAAAGTACTCTTGACAGATGAGATGGCAATTTATGACAAAAGATACTTACATTCTATTAGGCATAATGCAGATTACTGAGACTATTGACTTATTAAGAGTTCCTCCAACATTTATATGTATCTATAAATGTATGGACTCATACAGATAATGTAAGTGATGTTCACCTCTCAGGGCTCCCTTTCACACATCAATCAGAAATATTAAGTTCTTCGGTTATTTTGGAGCCATTTAAATAATAATCTGGGATGTATTTCTCATTCAAAAGTTTCAAAGCGATTATTTAAATTACCCCACTTCCTCTATTCATTCAACACAGGGAGCAAATGCATCAATCCATGATTAATAGTTGCATAGCTGTGTGGTGGCTCATGCAAAGAATTGATCCATCATGCAATGACTAAACATTCACTATTCTTCTGCCACAAGCATTGCAAGAAGTCAACACTTTGTTTTTCAGTACAGATGAAAACCAAAGGATTGATTGTGGTACAGCCATTGGACACAATCATCTGGATAGAATGACAAACAAGGTCATTGTTCCACATAGTTCTTAAGGAGAATATGATACAGTCCAAACAGTACATGAATATGAAGAAACCTATGAGCAACAGGGTGGTCTTAGTGGCCCTGTGTTCTGGGGATGCTTTTGAAGACTGGCTGGTTCTGTGAAGGTGCTGGGATTGTCTCTTATGCCTGCACAAGAGGGTCACCATGTATGCACTTGAGAACAGCATGAGCCCTAAAAGAAAGACATCTTGAAATACAGCCAGTATGGAAAATAAATGCTTGAGGAAGTAATTCTTGTGTAACATAGGGCAGAAATCACTGAGAAATATTAGACTGGGTGAGGTCACATTGAAGTTGTCAACCTCAGAGATTGAGAAGTGAAAACTAAATGACATACAAAAGAACCATAGCAAATGAAGGGAACTAAGACTTTTATGTGGTTATTTATGCTTGAACTTTGTCAAGCTGGAGTTTCTGGGGCTCATGACCTGGAAGCCAATCAGCAGGCAGGTGGCAGAAATGGAGAAGCCCCTAAAAAACCTGTACAAGTAGATACATGATTTACATGTTGCATCATCCCAAAGCCCCCCTTGAGATGTAAAAATGTATGTAGCTATAAACCTCATGATGAGCATCATCATTAGGTTGATTAGGGCCAAAAGACCAATGACAAGTCAGGGTTCTTGAGCCTGCTATCAAAGAAGAACTTGATGAGGTGCCGCAGTGTGGCTGGGCACAATTTATGAGCCACTTATCAAGGAGGAACAAACTTTATTTTTAGAACACACACGCTGCACCACACAAGCTCTTCAGGAATTCCCTCAGAGCACAACTGCCACCACCACCTTCTGGCAAGGCTCTCAAACCCCACTCCTCCCGATCTTGAGGCCAATTGGCTGGGTTGCCTAGGCAAAGCCAAAAGAGTCACCCAGTGAGCAGCTCCGTGGTCTGAAAGGGTGGGGAAACAGCCCAATGAGCATCACCGCAGAGGAGCCAATCAGCTGGCAGCTAGAAGTTTGCTGAGGCCACGGTGAGCCAATCAGCTGGAAGTTTGCTGGGGCCCCTTCGGCTGTGGCTCTCAACATCTCCCTCTCTCTGTTTAATTAAATAACAAGCATGTGGCTTAAGAACCGTACCTGCCTTAGGTTGTCCAATACTACATATGGTCCTTACCCGTCATCAGATGAGCTGACCTCAAGGCATCAGCCTCCTATCTTAGGTTGGTACCATTGCAATTGGATCCTGCCCATCATTGACTACCAGCCCAGCATTCAGCCACACCTGTGGATAGGCCTTTGTACCAGTGTGGGGGGGTGAGGTTCTTTGCCTCACCTCTGTTGGCCCCCAAATTTTAGCTGAAAGACCATCACAAGCAGAAGGGAGGAGGATACACCAAGCCAATTGATGGCTCCTTTTGGAAAAATTGTACTACCGATGACACCATCAAAAAAAAATACCCCGGCACTATGACAAGTCGCTGCAGCAACAGGTAGTTCACAATACATACAAGTGATACATAGTCCAGGCAAGTTCTGCAAGCAGTTCAGTGATAGCTATTGCAGAAGCTGTAGTTTGGTTTTATCTTTGTCTTCGCCGGCACTGGGATAAAGATAGGAATTCTGGCAATGATGGCTAAAGAAAAAATTATGTAACATTCCAGCAGGCACTAAAAGAAAGCAATTTTCTGAACAATTTACATTATCCTGAACAGAATTATTAAATATAATGAAAAGGAAAGCTGAAAGTAAACAAACAGACCTGTTAACCTCCTTTTTTGTTCACATATTAAAACAATCCTCAACAGCTGTTTACCCAATTTAAATTAAACCATTTAAATCACGTGAATAAGAAAAAAAATATATGGATCCACTTTTACATGAGTGCTCGTCATATATGATGTATGGACATACAAACATACAACACAAAACACAAGTGTGCACACATAATATAATAATACAACACATAACATAATAGTAAAGGCCTTGTAACTTTTCACAGGTGAAATCTCCATTGCAATGTTTAAAAACTCCATAGTCAAAAAATAGAACTGATCGGCAAAACATTAACCTAGGTCTGTATGAGCCCAAAAAACAAAATAGAACTTCATGATGTGGGAAAGGGCAATAATAAAATAGATATTGAAAAAAGCATCCTGGTTTCATTAGCCTCCAGGTGTGGGAAAACCACTGTCGCAGATGTAAGGATAGCCAAACAGGAGTTCTGGATATCAGCTGTTATGGATTTGAGCCAAATCATCTTCTTTTTGTTCTGTAGAAATAACTTTAGTTAATCTCTCCGGAATCCAAATTGGCTGCTGTTCTCCCTGTGGAAACACACAAACAGACCCCTGACTCCAGACAATTACTGGGTCAGGACCTTTCCATTGTCCTGTTAGAATATCCTTCCAAAGTACCTTGAGCTTATGTACATTTTGGGACACATATGCCTTTCTGCAGCACTAAGCCCTGATGAATCCAAATTTAAAAAGTTTAGAGTAAAAAGGGTTATTTTAAGTTTATCTTTGGGGGATATATACCCCTTCCCAATTCCCTCTTTTTGCTTTAATAAGTACATTTTAATAGTTTGATGAGCTCTTTCAACTATGCCTTGTCCCTGTGGATTATATGGGATTCCTGTTATATGAATAATGCCAAATGATGAGCAAAATTGTTTAAAAGAGGTAGAAGTATACCCAGGACCATTATCTGTTTTAAACTGTTTTGGAATGCACACAGTAGTAAAATTTTGAAAGCAATGAGCTATAATATCTTTAATTTTTTCTCCGATATGAAGGGAGCCCATTAAAAATCTGGAAGAAGTATCAACTGTAACATGCAAATATTTTAATTTTCCAAATTCTTGCAAGTGTGTGACGTCCATCTGCCAAATATGGTTAGATATCAGTTCTCTAGGATTGATTCCAAGATTAACTTGTGGTAAAAAGGTCACACAATTTTGACATGGTTTTATTATTTGTCTAGCTTGTTCCTTAGTTATTTTAAAACACTTTTCTAAAGTATTAGCATTGACATGGAACCTTTTATGAAAATTTGTAGCTTCTTCTAGTGTAGAGAAAATATGTATGTCATGTGTAGTTTTATCAGCTAAATCATTGCCCAAACTAAGGGCTCCAGGAAATCCTGTATGTGCCCTGATATGTCCTATAAACAATGGATCTTTTCTGTCCCAGATTAGACTTTGTAGAGTGGAAAGCAAAGAAAAAACAGTAGAGGAAGGGGAAATCCTACCAGCATCTTCAAGGAATACTATAGCATTAACTATATACTCACTATCAGAAAATAAATTAAATACAGAATCTTTAAACATCATAAAACTTGTAATACTGCATTAAGCTCTACATTTTGAGCTGATTGTTTGGGTACTAAAAATGAAAAAGTTTGATCAGGGGTAACTTCTGCTGCTGTACCATTATTTGACCCATCAGTGAATATATTTGGAGCATCCATGATAGGTGATTTTCTTGTCATTTTTTGAAAAATTACAAGATGTACTGATCGAAAGGCAACAAAGGATTAGATGCTCAGTGGTTATCAAATGAAATATTAGATTTGCACATGATTATTGCCCAAATATTTAACTCATTAGCTAACTCATCAATTTGATCCATAGTATATAGAGTAATCATTTTATTGGGAGAAATTTCAAACACTCCCTTTGCTGCTTTTATTCCTTTGAGTATTAATTGTCCTACAGCCTCAGGATACCTAGTAAGAATAGTGTTAGGAGAATAAGATAAATGTATCCATAATAATGGACCTTCTTGCCAAAATACTCCAGTAGGAATATTTTCTGTTGGTAGTACAATCAATAATAAAGGCAAACTTCCATCAATTCTATCCAAATGCATATTTTCCATATATGTTTCAAAGATTTTTAATGTCTTTCTTGATTCCGGCATTAACATGCAGGGTGAATTTGGATCTGATGGACCTTTTAGGATATCAAATAAAGGTCCTAACTCTCCTGTTGGTATACCTAGATAAGGCCTTATCCAATTTATGTCTCCTAATAACTTTTGAAAGTCGTTAAGTGATTTGAGTTGATCTACTCGTATTTGAATTTTTGGTGGACGGACCATGGTTGAGGATGACAGAACTCCTAAATAATTAATAGGAAAAGGTAATTCTATTTTATCTATTGCTATCTCTAGATTATAATTTTTTAATAAGTTTGTAAGTGTGGCATAACATTCTAGCAATGTGTTTTTATTTTTGTGTGCTAATAATACATTATCCATACAGTGAAATATTTGTACTTCAGGATTTTGATTTCTAAGTGGCTGGATTACTTTGTTAACATAAATTTGACACATAGTTGGGCTGTTAGCCATCCCTTGAGGGAGTATTTTCCATTCATATCTCTGATCAGGACCTTCATGATTCAGTGCAGAGATAGTAAATGCAAAACGTGGACTATCCTCAGGATGATTTGGAATTGAAAAAAAAAAACAATCTTTAATATCTATAACTAAAACATACCAGGTTTTTGGCAAAGCAGACAATTGGGGAATCCCCAATTTTGCAGGTCCCATAATAACCATCTCATTATTAATGGCTCTTAAATCTTGCAATAATCTCCATTTACCAGATTTCTTTCTGATGACAAAAATGGGAGTATTATGGGGAGATACAGAAGGTTGTATACGTCCTTCCGCTAATTGTTGTTTGACCAGGTCATGGGCTGCTTGTATCTTTTCTTTAGTCAGGGGCCACTGAGGAACCCATACTGGTCTTTCTGATTTCCAAGTAATTTTTATTGTCTCAGTGACCCCTCTTGAAAACCCAATCCATGTCTATCTATTTCTTGATCTATTTGTATTGATGCCACTATACTATTTCCTTTTTCTTCCAATACTTTTCCTGTTCTAAAACCTTGTCTAGCCATAATAGTGGATGCATTTGAATTGGCGTTATTTGTTAATGTTAGTCCTAATTGATCTAGGACATCTCGTCCCCATAAATTTATAGGAAGATGATCCAATACATATGGCTGTATAGTTCCCTTACATCCTTCAGGATCCTTCCAATCTAATACCATTGCACTTCTATGGGGATTAGTCGCCACTCCTAGGCCTTGAAACATTTGATTGGCTTGTTGTAATGGCCAATGTTTTGGCCATTTTGATGAGAGATGATGCTAAGGTCTGCACCTGTATCCAGTAGCACATTAAATTCATGTCCTTGAATATTTATTTTCAGCACGGGGCAAGAATCTAAATTTAAAGAAAGCATCGCCCAATGTACACTTGTGGAGCCTAATACCCTGGAACCTCTTTCTACAGTATGACTGGAAAATTTATCATGTAGGCTGGGTATTATTAGTAAGTGTGCTATTCTATCTCCTGGTGAAATTTCTGATATACCCCTTGGAGAACTGGCTATAATTTTTATTTCACCTTCATAATCAGGATCAATTACCCCAGGACTTATCATAAGTCCTTTTAGAGTAGAAGAACTGCATTCCAATAATAAGCCTACTGTTCCTTTGGGAAGAGGTCCTTTTACCCCTGTGGGAATGATTTGAACTCCCATCTCTGGAGTTAGTACTGTTCTGGTGGAGGTGCAGATGTCCAATCCTGTGCTTCCTCTGGTTTGTCTAATGAGAAATCTAATGGATAATATGTCCTGGGCACTACCCTGATGGTGTTGCTGGGTTCCTCCAGTGCCCCATATATTTGTGGTCATGAGCCCCAGTGTATTGGGCCCCCCTGTCCGGTTTTTGGCAATGGAGCCCAATGCCTTTCTCCACGATACCGTGGGTAAACACCTGGCTCGTGTCCATTTTTTGATAACAGAGTACCCTCTATGGTGGTTTGAGAATGGCATTCATTAGCCCAATGTCTCCATCTATGGCATTGTGGGCAAATATACCCGGTATTCTACTCCTTTGATACCTAGTTTTGTTAAACCCTCCTCCTATTGGGCAATTCCTTTTAAAATGTCCTGTTTGTTCACAATTGTAGCATGTTTTTGGCCTGGCATCTAAAACCTGTTGTACTGCAGCTGCCAAGACTTGCCCCTGTTCATTAATGTCTTTACATAATTTAATATATGTGTTTAAATCTTCATGTTTCCATGGTCTAATGACCTCTCTGCACCAACGATTTGCTTGCTCAGAAGCCAGTTGTTTTATTAATGGCATTTCTTGTTCTGTATTCCCAAAAACTCTGGTAGCTGTTTGAATAAGCCTATCTAGAAATTCAGCATAAGGTTCATTAGTTCCTTGTATTACCTTAGACAATTGACCTTGTAAACCTCCATCTCCTTGTAAAGTCTTTCATGCTCTAACTGTATCTATAGCAATCTGTAAGAATATGGCAGGATCATATCCAATTTGTTGCTGCTGATCCTCATAAGGTTCCTTTCCTAACAACATATCTAGATTTCTCTGAGGATAACCAGCTGCTGCATTTTGCCTAGCTGTCTCCTTGCAAAATTCCTCATTAGCAACCTTCCATAACAGGTATTGTCCTCCATTTAGCACAGCTTTACACATACTAGTCCAATCTGCTGACATCATGTTCAAATTGGTAATGGATTCGACCATGCTTACAGTGAAGGGTGCTTGAGGACCATAGGTTGTTACAGCCTCTTTTAGCTGCTTCACTGGTTTGAAATCTAAAGCATGGTGAATTCGCTGCACTCCTGCCTGCTCAAATACAGGGCATGCTAATATTTGATGTCCTCTCTCAGGATCCCATCTATCAACTATGGGGGTTGGCGGCCTCCCAGCATATGGAGGTGGAGCTGTTGGTTGGACACTTATGCCCTCTGGAGATAGAAAGGTGTTAGTAGCAGTCTCCTGTTGTAACATTTCCCCTGATGGCCTTTTCTGCTCTAAACTTTCTTTCCCCTTTCTGACTATCTCGAGAGGCCTCCTCTTTTACTTGATCTAAAATGTCTTCTCCTTGACTAAGTAAGCAAGATTGTACCAACGTCCATAACAGTAATGTGTCAACTGGCAGAGTTCCTGGGCTTTCCTTTTCTATCCTTTTTAGATCTTCAATGTATGCCCTAATTGTTTTTGATATTACTGGGGTGCCTCCTTCCTCTAACAATTTACTTAACTTTTTTTTTGGTTTCTTTTTTACTAATTTTTAATTCCATATTTCCACGACAAAGATACCCCTCACTAAGATAATGCAAAACAAAACCTAAACAAAATGAAACAGAAATGGAACAAAAATTCATTATGACAGCCTTTCTATCCTCCTGAAATGTCCATACTTCCTTTCTCCCTATCTGTTCCTCAGATGCAAATAGTTTTTCCTCAGATGTGAGCAGTTTTTCTTCCATCTCACTCATCTCCAGTAACAGGCAACTTAAAACAAAAGTGAAACAAAACAAAAGAAGAATCTTAAAATGGCTACCCATCCTCTCGCCCTGCCCTCAGTGGTGAGCAGTTTACCTTATCACTTACCCTCAGTCATTCCCCAGTGCAGGCCACCAAATACTCCAGTCTGGCTGGGCACAATTCATGAGCCACTTATGAAGCAGGAATGAACTTTATTTTTAGAACACACACGCTGCACCACACAAGCTCTTCAGGAATTCCCTCAGAGCCCAACTGCCACCACCACCTTCCAGTGAGCCTCTCAACCCCCACTCCTCCAGCTTTTGAGGCCAATTGGTTTGGTTGTGTGGGGGGAGCCAAAAGAGTCCCCCAATGAGCAGCTCCATGGTCTGAAAGGGCGGGGAAACAGCCCAATGAGCATCACCACAGAGGAGCTAATCAGCTGGCAGCTGGAAGTTTGCTGGGGCCGCTGTGAGCCAATCAGCTGGAAGTTTGCTGGGGCCCCTTCGGCTGTGGCTCTCAACAATGAGGTTTTCCTCCCTTCTTCCAGAGAGCACTGGCATTTCTCTAGACTCAAGATGCTCATATATAAAATGAATACTGGATTTTTTTTTTCTTGCAATTCTGAGTATAAAGCCCAGGACTCCACACATGCTGGGTAAGTTCTCTACCACTGAGCTATTTGGTGTCATATATGCATCCTGTATTTGAGTTTTCTATTTCATTCTTTAGGTTTGGTAATTTTTCATTTTTTTTTTAACTCAAATGATTGTACATTCGTTTGGTTTATATATCTGAGCCTTAAATCATCCCAACAAATCTTATGTTATCCCAAGTCTTTTCATGTTATCTCATATTTCTTGGAAGTTCTGTTCATGTCCCTGAACATCTTCTCCATGGTCAACTTCAATTTCAAGATTACATATTTTGTCTTCTTTGGCTGAAACTGATATCTTCCAAGAGGTCTAGTCTGCTGGTGATGCTTTTCCAATGAATTTTCAATTTTGTTTATAGATCCTTTTGTTTTGAGGATTTTGGACTAATTCTTCTTCAGGATGTCTATCTTCTTATTAAAGTGATCTTTCACTTCTTATATTTTCTCTGATTTCATTTCTTATACGTTACCTGTAGATCAGTTTTACCATGAACTTTCTGAATTCCATCTCTGACATTTTCCCCACCATGAGATCAATGAAGTCTGTTGTTGAGGTATTCTCTCTTGTTTCAGGTAGTTTGTTCCCTCCCATTTTCATGTTGTTTTTGTGTCTATTGTTTTTGATATATCTGAAGACATAGAATTTCTACCTTATGAGCTTATAGTGTCCCTCTATGTGCCAGTAACTCACAGATTGGAGAGGCAATAATAGCAACAATGTATATAAATTCTATATAGCAGGGGATTAGATACACAGTCTCTATTTGATATCTGCAGTATTAATTGTTGCAATATACACAAAGCAGGATTAGCAATTTCTAACAGTAAAAAGTAAATAATAATAATAATAAATATTAAAATAATAACAAATTGCATTTGGCATAAAATCAAAGAATATTATTGGCTATGACTTCTGCTGTATTAATTATTGCTGTGGCATTGGTGGTAGAGGCAGGCAATATATACATCCATTAGTATTAAATGGTATCAAGGATAGAGTCGAGTATAAGGAAAGAAGGAGAGACAGGAGAGTAAAAGAATGTTTGCCATTTCAAAGGGTGAATACAGCAGACACATGGCAACTTGGGATATATTGTTAATTAAGAACAGGATGAAAAATAATAGTAAGAATATAGAGTAAAGAGACAATGAAATTTGGCTGTCAGCAATGGGAATAAAAGAGAGGGAGACAAGGGAGATGGAGTAGTGGCAAAGACTATGCACAACAAAATCAAATATGCTAATAAAAAATGTAAACCTTGCAAAACCAAGCATGGGAAAATAATACCTTCAAAACAAAGGCTAGAAATAAAAAAAGAGAAACAAGTATGTATACATATATGACTCCTTGAATGATTCAGTACACACAAAAAATACAAAAAAAAAAAGAAAAGAAAAACCAAAAATCACAACAAAAACAACAGCAACAACAAGAAAAGTCAGGAAATTAAGGAGTCACTTCACTACGGTGGGTAAAATAGTCAGTGACCATGTGTTTGCTATCTGTGGCCAATTGATTTTCCTTTCATTTCTTCTTCAAGTATGAGATAAGTGTGAAGTATGGGCCATGAACAACATGTGTTGCTCATCATGTTGAAGGTCGAGGTTTAAGATGCTCCAACTTCCCTTCTTAGGAGATTGGCATGGGTGGGCTGGGCTGTGGGGCTGTGTGGTGAAGCTACTGATTGGGGAGGTGGGCCTGGCAGGAAAGTAACATGTGAGACAAGTTTGGCTGTGGCCAGGTAGTGGATGGCTGGGCCAGGCAGTGTAATGCCCTCTTGGGTGGTCTTAGCTGGCCTAGACCAGGTAAACCATGTCCAAAGCAGAGAGGTGTGTGGGCTGAGTGTCATAGTGGCTGGCTGGGTCAGGCAAGCCTGGTTTTGAAGTAGTGGGCCAGGCAGGCTCTTATGTGACTGTGTTGTAAAGCAGCTGGTTAGGTCCAGTAAGCCTGACTGTCCTGGGTTTGTTAATCAGGGCTGGTTGATGGGCCTTGCTGGCCAGTAATGCAGCAGTGGGCTAAGTAGAGATGGGCAGGCTGGGCAGCAAAGTGGTGGCCTGGCACGCTGGTCTATGGGCCACTGGTGAAGCACTAAGCCTAGTAGGAAGAGCAATGGTCTAGGTAGGGGGCCTGGGTTTGGGGGGACTTGGGGTGGGGGCCAAGGGGTTTGGTTGTGTGCAGGACTGATTCTGGACATGGTGTTCACCATAGATCCAGGGAACTGGTGAGTGATGGGCCAGTTGGGTGCAGGAAAAGACAAGTGCTAGGGGGCCTGTCAGGTATCAAAAACTGTGAAGGTGTCAGACCTGTTGTACTCTAAGGGCTCCAAGGATTGGACTGGTGCCTGACCCAGAGGGGAATGGCCTGAATGGGCCATGGAAACCCAGAGAGTGCTGGATTGGCAGTCGCTGGGACCCTTGGTAAGGCATGCTGATATCCAGGTGACCTCACATCCACTCTTCTAACTTCCTGAACTGTTGTAGCTGTCCTTGTTATTCTTTCTGAGCCACAGGACTCACAGGGTTGGGGAGAGTTCGATTGTCTTTTGCTTCTCTGACTGTGTTTTCATGGGCAAAATGCTCTCAGTTTCTGATTTTCCATGGGCTTGTTAGACTCAGTTAAATCTTAGCTAGGCTTAGATAGGTTTATGTGGACCTTGTGCTGAACTCACAGAACAGGGTTTCCAGTTCCAATTGGTTCCACCATGTGTAGTTGCAGTATGGCTTCTAGATCAGCTCATCATGAACAATTAGTGACTTCTTTTTAGATCCATTTAATAAGTCAAAGAGTCTTTGATTCAGCTAGGGCAAATGGTGCTTCCACTCTTGGGATTTTTCACTCAAAGTCTTGGGAAGAAGCAGTATTCTCCCCGTGCTTGAGTTCTGGGTAGCTGAGCTAGGAGAAATGATGCCTCACTGTAATCTGCAGTCTTGCCCTCCCATGAATCTTATTTATCTTTTTAAAGCACCAACTTTTTGTTTCTTTCTTTTTATGCCCTGTGAGATAATTTATTTGAACATTTATTTTCAATTCACTATTGGGCCATTAAACATACAAATTTTTTTCCAATAAGTATTATCTCTATTGTTCCTATGTCATCATTATTGAAACAATGAGAATTGGAGCATTTTTTAAATTTTTAATCCATTTAAAAAAAATAAATGACAGCAGAATGCATTACAATTCTTATTTCACATATTCAGCACAGTTCTTCATATCTCTGTCTGTATATAAAGTATGTTGACTCCAATTTGTATCTTAATACATGTACTTTGGATAATGATGTCCATCACATTCCAGCTAACCCCTTGCCCACTCCATTTCTCTCCCACCTCTCTGCCCTATGTAGAGTTCGTCTATTCCTCTCATGCTCCCCCTCCCTACCTCACTATAATTTAGCCTTCTTGTATCAGAGAAAACATTCAGCATTTATTTTTGGGGGGATTGGCTAACTTCACTTAGCATTATCTTCTCCAATGCCATCTATTTACCTGCAAATGCATCATTTTATTATCTTTTATAATCAATCACCAACTTTTTTATGTGTTGATTTCTTCTTATTTTTATACAGCTCTTGAAACACCCCCAGGTTGTCATGCAGGCTAGGCAAGTGCTCTACCACAGAGCTCCATCCCCAACCCATGCTGCTCATTAGTTGCAGTGTTTCTTCTGGGAAAATACATTGCAGATCATAAACCTACATTTTGCTGACTTAATTCAGTGACATTAAAATCTTGGTATCACATAGCTGGTTGAGGAAAACCACAAATAGCTGGCTTCTGTGTCTGACTGATTTCTCTCTCAGATGCTATAAAAAGACAGAACATTCCTGATCATTTTTTGTGGGTTACCACTGACTGTATCTTCCCTTTTTTTTGTTAGTCTGTCCTATTAGCAATCACAAAAAATTATGCCACATCCTGGTTGAAGAACAGGAGGAAAGACCTGAATGAGGGATCCAATGTGTCATGGCCTGGGTTAGCCCCACAATATGGATACCTGCACTGTGGATGACATTCTTTATTAAGCCAATAAACTCAATTTCTGTATTTAGTTTAGCTAGATATTTAAATTGTCTTGAGCATATAACTTTCCTTTCCAAAAGCTTCTTTGAATAGAAAGAACTATGTGTCACTTTTATGATTCCTTCCTAATCAATTTAATAAAATATAGAACATCGAGATTTGTTCATCCTATCTAATGTCACCACTTTTATAGAATGTTCAGATTTAAAGCCTGAGGCTCTTCTACTTCCAGAGAGCCCTTTGGTCATGTCATAGTGGCCCATGAAGAATAATTTCTCTTTCTTTTTGCCCTAGGGTTCCTCACTCACAGAATGAGAAGATTCCTGATTATTAGAAGAGATGTATGTTCCATCTCAAGAATCTGTGATCATCCAGTAGGAGGGGCTATACTTTTATAATGCATTTAGTGACACAAGAATTTTCTGGAGAATAAAAATTAATTGGCTTATTACGAATGTTTTTTGCTTCTTTTGCTCATGGCCAACATGGACACTTTAGTTTCTTTCTTAACCTGAAACAGAAGTGCAAACCTGAAGCTGAATTTGGGAATCCTAGGACACATAATACCCCAAACTACATGATCACTGTGAGAGTGGAACAGAGACGATAGTCTCACATTTTAGGGAGAAGACATTCAGAACCACAGGGAACCCCTGGGAGGTGCCAGTAACCACTCGCCCCAGAGTAGATGCATTACAATATATGAAATGTGTTTGCACTAATTTGTTAACATAGTTAATACAGGTTTAAAAAAGGAGAGAATGGGTGTAGTCTATGTGATTGGCAGCCTTTAGATGCTCTCACAGATGTGTCCAGGGAATTGAGAGAAAAGTTTTGAGTTCAACTCTCACCAGTTTGCTACTATTCATCGGAAACTAAAGTAAGAGTCAGGTGACATGTTCCACTAGGGAAGCCACAGTTCTGCATTCTCCAGTGGGATCTTGCCACTTTCTTATGGATTCTAAAATTAAAGACTTTCAGAGAGGTGAGTTAAAGATGTCCTTTCCTTAAAATGGTGCAGGATCATCTCAGGTCCCCTGAGTCCCCATGCAACCTGCCCAGATAAGTGCCATTTTTCCTCAAATGTAGTACTGGTGTGTGAGTAGGCTTCTGTGATTTTGATGAAGAATAAAAATAGCCAAATTGTATGTTAGGTCCTTTGATAGCTCTAAATTTTGTATTCAGCTATACCCATATTCAAGAGCTCAGAGGAATGCAAAAGAAAATTTTCTTCTTAATAGATTATTAATTTTTGTAGTAAAAACTAGTTATTTCAAGTAAATCATTTTAAATTCCCATCTATTTCTCAAACCATAGTGAGTTTAATTTACTGCTCTACCAGTTCTCCAAGTACATATTATTAAGTTGCCTTGTTATTTTCTATTTTAACTTTACTTGTTCATATTAATATTCACCAAGGAAGAGATAAGTTCCAATGCAATAATTTTATTTTATGTATTTGATTTTCCTTCTCTTATCTCCATAAATCAATCCAAAATATTTTAGCATTTACATTTATTACTTGAGATAATGCACAGTGAAATGCTTTTCAATTAATCAGAATGAAATATTGTTTTTTTTTTCGTATCATATACTTATAAAGAGAGTTTAACCTCACATTCCTAACAAATATCTAATAGTGTTTTCTTATGCAGATATATTTCATCTCAGGTTTGATCACACAAAAGTAAACCAATGGTGCTCTGGCTACCAGGAGGTTTCAAGCTGTAGCAGTGACCAAGAACTGTGAATGTTTAATTTTATAACCAAATGGTAAGAGTAGCTATTTTCCCCTTCCTGGATTCCATAGGTCCAATTGTGTCATCTCTCCAATACACCAAAGTGAAAGGGGACATTAGCGGAGAAGTGATGGTGAACTTGTTCTGCATGAAAACAAAATCCAAGTATGCCCTTTCATATATCTAATGCACATCACTAAATGAGGACACAAATCACAGTATTTATACCACATATGTGACTGTGTCAATGTTGCACCTGAGAAAGCAGATATATCCTCCTTCCTTCCTCCAGCCTGTGTCTTTCCACACACAGGCCATAGGAGCCAAAGGTGCTGTTGGGGTATGCTTTCCTCAAACTAGCCAGGGTGCACCAACTTTGGTATTTTTTGCTAATTTCTGGCCGATTGGTCGATAGCATACATCTCAGGATTGTCCATAATTTAGACATGACAGAATGAAAAATATTTAAGAAATGACTTGCTTGTTCAGGGCAGGAAATGGAGTCTCCACTGTGTTACATTTCCCTTGAAAGGATGTCACACTGTCAACTCTAAGGACACAGGGGATAATTTTTAAAAAGACTTCCATTCACATTTTTTTTCTCCATTTACGTTTTATCCTCTAATCTGCAATTTTAGACTTTCCTTGTTTTTCCCTACTGTGACCTCCCTAACTGTGGCCTGTTTCTGAACTTGTTTTCCACGTTACTTTCTTTTGATTAGTGTCATCATATTCAGAACCTCCAGTCTGAGGACAGCTTGTTTATTCAGGGTTTAAATCATGATCTGGAGCTTGGAACACCAGGGCATCCAGGCGCCGCTTCAGCTCTGAGGAGAGGTTTTGGTATCATCCTGATGATGGACAGTGCCCTTCTGTTCAGTGCCCTGATTTCCTAGACTGAGTAGTACTGGCAGGTGTGAGTGAGGTGAGACACAGCTGGGAGAGGACAGGGCAACAGGATTCCTTTCAATGTGTTTTTATGAAATGTTCACATTTTCAGGATGTTTTCTAATAAAACTAGTAAATTATCACAGAAGTAGAAATGTTACATTCTTTATAATTCAACTACATGTGAAAAAAATGGAAATGCACTCTAGGTCTCACTAATACACACATGTGCAAACTGCACAGCACGAAGACAGCCAACTGCTTCCTTGCATGCCATGTGCTGGTGCTTCAGAGGAGATAATGCATGTGGGGGACCCACAAGAGCATCCAACTCTGCCACTTTTCATGATCAGCACTTTGGGAAAAATGATAAGGTTTTCCAGCTGTACCTAGAAAATTTTTCCTATAGAAAAGAAGTAATATTCTACTTGTTTCCTTTCTCCTAATTAAAAGTTCCAAAGCTCTGCTGAAAACACAATTCTGTATGTTTGCAAGTTCATGACACCTCCTTGTTCCATCTCTCCCTCCCTTGGCAGTGCTGAAAACCAGAATCCTGTGCCCTCAGTCAACAGATAATTCTGTTTCTCCAGTTTTTCATTGCTGTGCATTTTATTTTCTTAATCTAAATCAAAGAGAAACCTGTATTTCAGAACACATTAGAAGAGAATCATAGTAATTTCAGTTTTTGCAATTTGTAAAGGGCATCTTCAAATGGTATATCCAGTTTATGTTATTGTAAAGGACTGTTGGGATCAAAGTGTCAGTGTATATATTATAACTTACTTCAAGTATGGACACAGGAGTAGATGTAATCTATTCATAACTATACAAAATACAAAGAAACCATGTAGCACTGTGGCTATTAATAACAATCTGTGACTCTTAGAATGTGAAAACTCCTAGACCCTATATTAGCATTTTTTTTTCTTTTGTTTTCTTTAGCATAACAAGAAAATAAATCCTCTTTTGATGAAGGTGTGAATGGGGAAAAACAATTCTTACTCACTTAATCATGTAGAAAACATTAAATTTTTATAATGTCACTAATTAATTTCCATTTTAGACAATGACACTTTCTCAAAGATTTCAAAACTAGGCTTAAGTCAATTAAATTGTCTTGACTCCTTGTCATTTCTGTGAACCCATAGTAACTGATGTTATAACACTGCCATTTTCTAGGTAGATGTAAAAATAATATATAGTCTTATCCACTTGTTTTTCAGATGATAAAATGGGAGGATATGTTGCTAATCTCATTGTAGATGTTACATACTTCATATATATACAGCAGAATTAAAACTGAAATGAAAAAAAGACCTTCATTTTATAGGGAGATATTCCACAGGGGTGTTATCATCCAATTATCTACTACAATTTTTCCTCTCTATTCTCAGGAGAAATATTCCTGCTTACTTAAAGAAGATATAAAAGCTAGCTCACTTATGTAAACTCCTTTCTCAGGATGAGTTTGGATTCCTTTCTCCTAACTGAAACAGTAAAATGTATGATCCCCAAAGTACTTAAATTTTATTGGTGTGGTGGTGTATGCCTGTAATACCAGTGGCTTGGGAAGCTGATAAAGGAGGACTGCAGATTCAAGAACAACTTCATCAACTTAGTGAGGCCCTAAAAAACTTAGTGAGACCCTGTTTCAAAATAAAAATACAAAGGGCTGGGGGTGTAGTTCAGTGTTTAAGTGCCTTTGGGTTCCATATCTGGTTAGAAAATACTAAAATTATGATTACTTTCCACTCCTTTTCCATGTGCCTAAGAATGGAAAAAATAAAAAAATTGAAAGAAGATTCTGCTAATAATTGATGATTCTGCCTTATTAGGTATGTTTTTTCTGGCATAATAAAATATATGTAAAATAGTATAAGGGTTAAGGAAACCCCTGTTCAATATCAGTACCCAAAACTACATATTAATAAAATCAAGAAGTCTGATTTCATAACCAACATTTTGATATGTTGTACATAAATTGATGATGAACAATCTAGAATAGAGAACACTGAAACTAAGAAAGTGTACAAAGCCACCCCATTGACACTCTTTCCTTAAGAGTTCTATTTACAGTCCTGCAATCTGGCTCAATTGAACTCATGTCAAATGCTACATATCAGGTTGTTGCACATACTAAGGCAAATTAATAGTGGTCCAATTTAGGCAAACAGTAGATAAAAACAGAAGATGCTGTACTTGAGTATTGAGTTTTAAAGGGTGTATTAAAGAGTACACACATATTTTGAAGTGGGCATTATTGTTTTCTTCCTTTTATTCTAAGATATTGACTATATACTCCTTCTCACTAGAAAAATAAAATGACCCAAAGCAACAAACTTTGCATTTTTATTGCTGTAAGAAATGCCTTTTCTTCCCAAATTGCCATTGGTATTACAGCCAATGTCTTCCTGCTTCTCTTCCACATCCTCACATTCCTTCTCCAGCATAGGCCTAAGCCCACTGATGTGACCATTGATCACCTGGTTGTAATTCATTTGTTGTTGCTAATAATGAGGACATACCTGGATATAGCCATTTTGGTGGTTCAGGACATTTGGAATGACATCACATGTAAAGCAGTCATCTACTTGTAGGTTGATGAGGAACCTCTCAGTACCACCTGCCTGCTGAGTGTCTTTCAGGCCATCATCCTCAGCCCAGAAGCTCTTTTCTGGCAAAGTTCAAATACACATCTCCACACTACAGTCTGTACTGCTTACTCATTCTCTGGGTGTTCAAAATGTTCATTCATGTTTATAATATAGTCTGCATACAAAGCCCCACCAATGAGACATCAGGTTTTGCTTTTGCCTTTGAATCCTGCACTATTTCTTCCACAGGTCACTAATTCAAGACCTTATTTACCCTGGTGGGAATACTCTGGGATATTTTCCTTCTAGGGCTCAAAGCCCTCTCCAGTGAGTACATGGTGGCTCTACTGTGAAGGAAACAGAGGCAGTGCCAGCACCTTCACAGCACCAGCCTGTTTCCAAGAGTATCCCCAGAACTGAGGGCCACCAGGACCATCCTGATGCTCATGGTATTCTTTGTGCTCATGTACTTTGTGGATGGTGGTCATCTCCTCCTCTTCTGAAGAGATGCAGAATTACCTGGCTCACATTGGGTTCCAGATGCTGGTGGGCAATAGCTATGCCACTGTCAGTACTTTGATGCTAATCAGTACTGATAAATGGATAATCAAGTTCTTCCAATCCACATTGGGAAAGAGAAGAAATATTTATGCAGTGCTAGGTAACCCCTTATTTTTTTTCATCCCATATTATTTATTTCTAAATTGATGTGGTTGGAGGTGTAATTTGAACATTTGTTCTTTGTGAAGATGCTAAATAAACCCGGGTGCAGTTATCATCCCAGCAGTATAGGAAGCTGATGTGGGAGGATCAAAAGTTCAAGGCTAGCCTCAGCACCTAATGGAGACTATAAGAAACTTAGCAAGACCCTGTTTAAAAATAAAATATAAAAATGCCTGGGTTGTGGCTCAGTATTTAATTGCCTCTGTGTTAAGTTCCTAGTACAAAAAAAAAAGATGCTTAATCACAAATGAGCTGTTTTGTTACTGTACATACCTAAGCCAAATATCTTACACTGTCCAGAGTTTTCTCTCTTGGCTGGAAAAATAGTTCCTTGTAGATTAATTCTGCTTTGTCCAAGTGAGAGAAAAACTTGCATATGTACAATTCTATATGCCTGATATAATTACTGTTATGATTCAGTTCTTTTATTAGAGCAACAACTATCAATAAGGATAATGAAATTCCCTCCATGTTAACTGCAGGAGATTTTCTAATAATAATTCTCCCTTTATTCTTCTCGTATTTTTTCAACTGCATTTTTGATTTTCATTTTTGTCAATATTATTTTATTTTCATCTGAATGATAAACTCATAGTGAGGGCAGAAAAGGCAGCAGTAGCTAATCAGGAGTCAGGGGAAAAAAGAGAGCTCAGTTTTATTGGAAACAGACAGATATAATCCAAATTTCAGTTATCCTTATATTTGCCCTGTGGCCTTGAACAAGTGGCCTAATTCTTTCAGATTCAGTTGTAAAATAGAGACAATATCTCTTTGGGGGTTATGATATGGATGCAAATGAACAACAGTCTTCATTTTGGTGGCATGTATCCTGACATCAGGAGGGTGCAGAGATTAGACTGGCTCCTGCACAAGATTGGTATACAAATTTATAAAGCATGCAAAAATTAAAAAAGAAGAAGAATATTTACTATCTGTGTACATGCATATTTTATGTATATATTAACTATTAGTTACCATAGTAATATTGCTGCTGTACCATTATTTGACCCATCAGTGAATAATTTTGGAGCATTCATGATAGGTGTTTTTCTTGTCATTTTTGGAAAAATTACAGGATGCAATGACCAAAAAGACAATAAAGGATTAGATGGTAAGTGGTTATCAAATGAAACATTAGAGTTTCAAATGATTATTGCCCAAGTATTTAACTCATTAGCTAACTCATTAATTTTATCCATAGTATATGGCATAATAATTTTATTGGGAGAAATTCCAAACACTCCCTTTGATGCTTTTATTCCTTTGAGTATTAATTGTCCTACAGCCTCAGGATACCTAGTAAGAATAGTATTAGGAGAATAAGATTAATGTATCCATAATAATGGACCTTCTTGCCAAAATACTCCTGTAGGAATATTTTTTTTGTTGGTACTACAATAAATAATAAAGGCAAACTTATATAAATTCTATCCTAATGCATATTTTCCATATATGTTTCAATGATTTTTAATGCCTTTCTTGCTTCAGGCGTTAACATTCAGGGTGAATTTGGATCTGATGGACCTTTTAGGATATCAAATAAAGGTCCCAACTTTCCTGTTGGTATACCTAGATAAGGCCTTATCCAATGTATGTCTCCTGATAACTTTTGAAAGTCGTTAAGTGATTTGAGTTGATCTACTCGTATTTGAATTTTTGGTGGACGGACCATGGTTGAGGATAATAGAACTCCTAAATAATTAATGGAAAATTTACCTGTACTTTATCTATTGCTATCTCTAGATTATAACTTTTTAATAAGTTTGTAAGTGTGGCACAACATTCTAGCAATGTGTTTTTATCTTTGTGTGCTAATAATACATCATCCATATAGTGAAATATTTGTAGTTCAGGATTTTTATTTTCTAAGTGGTTGGATTACTTTGTTAACATAAATTTGACACATAGTTGGGCTGTTAGCCATCCCTTGAGGGAGAACTTTCCATTCATATCTCTGATTGGGTCCTTCATGATTCAGTGCAGGGATAGTAAATGCAAATCGTGGACTATCCTCAGGATGAATTGGAATTGAAAAAAAAACAATCTTTAATATCTATAACTAAAACATACCAGGTTTTTGGCAAAGCAGACAATTGAGGAATCCCCAATTTTGCAGGTCCCATAATAACCATCTCATTATTAATGGCTCTTAAATCTTGCAATAATCTCCATTTACCAGATTTCTTTTTGATGACAAAATGGGAGTATTATGGGGAGATACAGAAGGTTGTATACGTCCTTCCGCTAATTGTTGTTTGACCAGGTCATGGGCTGCTTGTATCTTTTCTTTAGTCAGGGGCCACTGAGGAACCCATACTGGTCTTTCTGATTTCCAAGTAATTTTTATTGTCTCAGTGACCCCTCTTGAAAACCCAATCCATGTCTATCTATTTCTTGGTCTATTTGTATTGATGCCACTATACTTTTTCCTTTTTCTTCCAATACTTTTCCTTTTCTAAAACCTTGTCTAGCCATAATAGTGGATGCATTTGAATTGACATTATTTGTTAATGTTAGTCCTAATTGATCTAGGACATCTCATCCCCATAAATTTATAGGAAGATGATCCAATACATATGGCTGTGTAGTTCCCTTACATCCTTCAGAATCCTTCCAATCTAATACCATTGCTCTTCTATGGGGTTTAGTCGCCACTCCTAGGCCTCGAAGCATTTGAGTGGCTGTTGTAATGGCCAAAGTTTTGGCCATTCTTGACAAGAGATGATGCTAAGGTCTGCACCTGTATCCAGTAGCCCATTAAATTCATGTTCTTGAATATTTAGTTTTAGCATGGGGTGAGAATCTAAATTTAAAGAAAGCATAGTCCAATCTACACCTGTGGAGCCTAGTCCCTTGGAACCTCTTTCTACGGTATGACTGGAAAATTTATCATTTATGCTGGGTATTATTAGTAAGTGTGCTATTCTATCTCCTGGTGAAATTACTGATATACCCTTTGGAGAACTGGCTATAATTTTTATTTCACTTTCATAATCAGGATCATCAATTACCCCAGGACTTATCATAAGTCCTTTTAGAGTAGAAGAATTGCATCCCAATAATAAGCCTTCTGTTCCTTTGGGAAGAGGTCCTTTTACCCCTGTGGGAATGATTTGAACTCCCATCTCTGGAGTTAGTACTATTCTGACGGAGGCGCAGATGTCCAATCCTGCACTTCCTCTGGTTTGTCTAGTGAGGGATTTGGCCAATGTGTCCTGGGCACTACCCTGATGGTGTTGCTGGGTTCCTCCAGTGCTCCGTATATTTGTGGTGTTGGGCCCCAGAGCATTGGTCCCCCCTGTCCATTTTTTTGGCAATGGAGCCCAATGCCTTTCTCCACAATATCGTGGATAGACACCTGGTCCTTGTTTGTTTTTGGATAATGGAGTACCCTCTATGGTGGTTTGAGAATGGCATTCATTAGCCCAATGTCTCCCTCTATGGCATCGTGGGCAAATACTCGGTATTCTCCTTTGATACCTAGTTTTGTTAAACCCTCTTCCTATTGGGCAATTCCTTTTAAAGTGTCCTATTTGTTCACAATTGTAGCATGTTTTTGGCCTGTCATCTAAAACCTGTTGTACTGCAGCTGCCATGACTTGCCCTTTTTCATTAATGTCTCTACGTAATTTAATATATATGTTTAAATCTTCATGCTTCCATGGTCTAATGACTTCTCTGCACCAACAATTCGCTTGCTCATAAGCCAGTTGTTTTATTAATGGCATTGCTTGTTCTGTATTCATCAAAACTCTGGTAGCTGTTTGAATAAGCCTATCTACAAATTCAGCGTAAGATTCATTAGCTCCTTGTATTACCTTAGATAATTGACCTTGTAAACCTCCATGTCTTTGTAAAGTTTTCCAAGCCCTAACCGCATCTATAGCAATTTGTAAGTATACACCAGGATCATATGCAATTTGTTGCTGCTGATCCTCATAAGGTCCCTTTCCTATCAACATATCTAGATTTCTCTGATGATAACCAGCTGCTGCATTTTGCCTAGCCGACTCCTTGCAAAATTCCTCATTGGCAACCTTCCATAACAGGTATTGTCCTCCATTTAGCACAGCTTTACACATATTAGCCCAATCTGCTGGCATCATGTTCAAGTTGGTAATGGATCTGACCATGCTTACAGTGAAGGGTGCTTGAGGACCATAGGTTGTTACAGCCTATTTAGCTGCTTCACTTTTTTGAAATTTAAAGCATGGTGAATTTGCTGCCCTCCTGCCTGCTCAAATATAGGGCATGCTAATATTTGAGATCCTGTCTCAGGATCCCAACTATCAACTGCGGGGGTTGGGGGCCTCCCAGCATATGGAGGTGGCGCTGTTGTTTGGACACTTACGCCCTCTGGTGATAGAAAGGTGTTAGTAGCAGTCTCCTGTTGTAACTTTTCCCCTGATGGCTTTTTCTGCTCTAAACTTTCTTCCTCTGTCTGACTAGCTCGAGAGACCTTCTCTTTTACTTGAATCAATATGTCTTCTCCTTCCTCTACCATTGTCTGAACTGAAGGCTTTAGACTAATCAAACAAGATATGAACTTCCACAATGGCAATGTGCCAACTGGCAGAGTCCCTGGGCTTTTCTTTTCTATTCTTTTTAAATCTTCACCATGATGGTTCCATTGTGATATATTTAACAACTCCTCCTTAAAAAGCCATGTGCTACATTTTTGTATTGTATCAACGTATGCCCTGACTGCTCTTGATTTTACTGGGATGCCTCCTTCCTCTAACAATTTACTGAACACTCTTTCGGTTTGTTTTTTACTAATTTCTGATCCCATATTTCTAACTATAATACAACCCAACAAGATAACACCAAACAAAACCGAGACAGAATGAAACAAAAATGGAACAACACAAAATCAATATATCAGCCTTTCTATCCTCCTGAAATGTCCATCCATCCTTTCTCCCTATCTGTTCCTCAGATGCAAATAGTTTTTCCTCAGATGTGAGCAGTTTTTCTTGTGTCTCACTCATCTCCATGGACAGGCAACTTAAAACAAAAGTGAAACAAAACAAAAGAAGAATGTTAAAATGGCTACTCATCCTCTCGCCCTGCCCTCAGGGGCAAGCAGTTTACCTTATCACTTACCCTCAGATGTTCCCCATGTGTCCCACCAAATGCCGCAGTCTGGCTGGGCACAATTCAGGAGCCACTTGTCAAAAGAAATGAACTATTTTTAGAACACACACTCCAAACCACACAGCTCTTGGAAAACCTTCAGACCCCAACTGCCACCACCGGCTTCCCACAGGCCTCTCAACCTCCCCCACTCCTCCTGCTCTTGAGGCTGATTGGCTGGGTCGCATGGGTGGAGCCAAAAATAGTCCCCCAATGAGCAGCTCCATGGTCTGAAAGGGCGGGGAAACAACCCAATGAGCATCACTGCAGAAGAGCCAATCAGTTGGCAGCTAGAAGTTTGCTGGGGCCGCTGTGAGCCAATCATCAGATGGCAGATGGAAGTTTGCTGGGACCCCTTCAGCTTTGGCTCTCAACACATTCTCTATTCCTTCCTTTTCCTTTGTCTAATCCAATGGATTTCTATTCTTCCCCTCCTCCACCCTTATTATGTGTTAGCATCCACCTATCAGAGAGAGCATTCAGCCTTTGTTTTGTGGGATTGGCTTATTTCACATAGCATGAGAATTCCTAGTTCCCTCCATTTACCAGCAGATGCCATCATTTCATTCTTTTTATGGCTGAATAATATTCCACTGTGTATATATACCTTATTTTCTTTATATATTACATGTTTAAGGGCAACCATGTTAGTCCATAGCTTAGCTATTGTGAGTTGAGCTGCTATAAACACTGATGTGGCTGTGTCACTGTAGTATGCTGATTTTAAGTCCTTTGGTATAAACCAAGGAGTGGGATAGCTGGGTCAAAGGTGGTCCATTTTACGTTTTCTGAGGAGTCTCCCTACTGTTTTCCAGAATGGTCCCAAAAACTTTCAGTCCCTCCAGCCTTCTATAAGTGAATCTTTCCCCCCACATTCTTGACAACATTTGTTGTTACTTGTATTCCTGATAATTGCCATTTTGACTGGAGTGAGATGAAATCTCGGTGTAGTCTTAATTTGCATTTCCCTCATTGCTAGAGATGTTGAACATTTTTTCCATGAATTTGTTTACTAATCATATGTCTTCTTCTGTGAAGTGTCTCTTCTGTTTCTTTGCCCATTTATTGATTAGGTTTTTTGTGTGTATGTGTGTGTGTGTGTCTCTGTGTGTTTTAAATTTTTTGAGTTCTTTATATATTTCTGGAGATTATTGCCATATCTGAGGTGCAGTTGGCAAAGATTTTCTGTCATTCTGTAGGCTCTCTCTTTACATTCTTGATTGTTTTTTGCTGTGAAGAAGTTTTTTTTTTTTTTTTTTTTTTTTTTTTTTTTTTTAAGTTTCATACTATACCATTATTGATTCTTGATTTTATTACTTGTGCTTTAGGAGTCTTATTGGGAATTTAGTTCCTAAGCTAACATGATGAAGATTTGGGCCTGCTTTTTCTTCTAGTGGTTACAGAGTGATGTATGGGTCTTGAAGGTTCCTTGGATGATACAGGCTATGCAGGTCACTGAGGAGCTGGATATATTATAGGTTACTGAGGTCATAGAGGCTATCCCAGACATAGAAGGTACTGAGAAAACAGTGGCTACTCAGGTCATAGATGTTTTATAGGTCCTTGAAGCTACTTATTTCATACAGCTTACACAGATCTGGAGGACAAAGGGTCTATTGAAGTAATAGAATATACTGTGATCACTGAGGTAATGCTGGTCATAGAGGCTACCTCATATCATAGGCCACAGTATTTGTATAAATCACAGAGTAAATGATGGTTATATAATCTATGCAGATCAAAGAGGCTATGCATTTTATAGATGCTACTTAGGTCATAGAGGCTACTTAGGTCATCTAGGTAACTCAGGACATAAAGATTATGCAGGTCAAGGGACTATGCAGATATAGAAGTTAAAGTGGTCACTTAGGCATCTCAGGCCATAAAGGCTATGGAACTCATAGAGGCTGTGCTGGTCATAGAGTTTATTTCATAGAGGCAACAGTTCATAGACAAAGTTATTGGAGCTATGCTATTTGTAGAGGCTATACAATTTATACAGGCAAGCTAGGATATACAGTCTACATAGACCATAAAGATGCCAGAGATCACAGAGGCTATTCAAGTAATAGAGACTACTAAGGTCATAGAGGGTGCACAGGACAGAAGCTACTCAAGACAGAGGTTGTGTAGGTCTTAGAGACAACTCAGGCCAAAAATAATATGAAGGTCATAGAAATTACTCAAGCCTTATAGTAATACACAGGAGAAAGGGACTACTAAGTTTCTTTAGGCTACTCAGATCATAAAGGTTATGCAAGTTATAGAGACTGCACACGACATACAGGGTAATCAGCCCATAGATGCTTCCTAGGTCATAATACCTGCTGAGGTCACATATGCTCCTTTATGATACTCAGGGCAAAAACCTGATGCTGTGCAAGCCATAGAAGTTTCTTCAGACCACAGAAGCTATGCCAAGCCACAGAAGCTGCACTGGCCATTCAGTCTACAAAGGCCCTAGGGGCTACCAAGGCAATAGAGGATATACACAGAATACACAAATCCCTCAGGCTCTCATGTCATAGAGGCTAATAAGGGCATTGAAAGTACTCTAGACATAGAGGCTATTCAGGCCACAGATCATTTATACAACTCAAGATTTGAAGACTGGACTGGGGTTGAGGTTCAGTTGGTACAGTGCACGCCTAGCATGTGTGAGGCACTGGATTCAATTCTCAATACCACCAATAAGTCAATAAGTAAAGGTCAATCAACAACTAAAAAAATTATTTAAAAAAGATGTGAAAATTATGCTAGTCATGGAGGCTTCACAGGTCATAAAGGATACTTGGGTAATAGTGACACAGCAGGTCATAGAAGAGACTCAGGTCATTTAGGCTACTATGTCCTTTATGACTATGCAGCTCTTATTGGCTACACAAGTCATAGTGGATACTAAGTCATAAAGACCAAGCAGACCATAGTGGCTGTTGAGGTCATAGAGGCTATGTAGGTCACTTAGGCTACTGAAGCCATAAACACTACATAGTTAATAGAGGCTACACAGGGCATAAAAATACTCAGGACAGGGGTATTACATAGGTAATACCCCTCTCACAGAGGTTCCACAGGTCACAGAGACTAAATAGGTCACAGAGGCTAAGCAGATCACAGAGGCTACTTTCGAAGTGGATACTTGGGACATAGAGGCTGCACAGGTCATAGAGGGTAAAGTAGTTCATAGAACTATTCAGGACCTTTAGGCTATTTAGGCCATAAAGGCAATGTAGGTTGCTATCAGGTTAAAGAGGGTTTCCAGGTCATAGAGGCTACTCTACTCATAGAGACTTCTTAGGCATCTATGGTCATGGAGTCTACTTAATTCCTAGAGGGCACTTATTTTAGGGAACACAGACAGTAGTGGATACTCAAGCAAAAGGTGCTAGAAAGGTCATAGGTGGCTTTTCAGTTCATCAAAGCCACAGAGGTCAAATAGGCTACTCACGTCATAGATGTATCTCAGTCCAAAAGGTCTCTACAGCCCATAGGGGACTATGCACATTGTACAGGTTATGCAAGTCATAGTAACTACATATGACATAGAAGATACTGAGGCCATAGAGGCTATGCAGGTTATAGAGACTTCAAAATTTACAGTGGTTATTCAGGTTATTGAGCCTATGCAAATTATAGGAACTACCAGGTCTCTTAAGCTACACAGGCCATAAAAGATTAAGCAGGTCTTAGAGGCTATACATGTAATAGAGGCTACAAAGATCCTTAGGACTACTAAGAGTGTTTAGACTATTCAGGCCTTAAAGTCTTAAAAGACAAAAGAGCATAAACAGGTCATAGATGCTGCACATTTCATATGGTTTTTCTAAAGTCATATAAGTCTACACGGGTCATAAAGGCAACTCAGGTCATAGAGACTACTCAGGAAATATAAGCTATAAGGTCATAGTGTATAGTATAATACTTTTGGCTACACAGGCTTTACAAGTACACAGGTTATAGAGGCTATGTAGATCACATAGTATATGCAGGCAATAGAGGATACTCAGGACATGGAGCTCTTTAGATCATAGAGGATATTGGGGCATAGATTTTGCAAGCCCTAGATGTACTTGAGTAACAGAGGCTATGTAGATCATAGAAGATGTGGAGGACATAGAGGCAACTCAGATCATTTAGGCTACTCAGACCATAAAGACTCAGGAGATTATAGAGACTGCACATGTCATAAAGGCTATGGTGATCATAGAGACTTTGCAGAATATAGAGGCTTCCCAACTCAGATATTATGCTAGTTGAAGAGCCTACTCAGAAATGTAGATGTCTAGGACCACAGCCAATGTGTAAGTATTTACAAATGTGATATTGAAATCCTGAAACTTATCAATGAACAGAACAAACCCACTGACTGCCTGGCATATAGAATTCATGTACTTCCAGGAATTTCTCCTTCTCTTTTCCTATCAGGAATGACATAAGTCTGCCTACAATAGGACAGGAAAATTCCATCTTGGTTGTCCACACCTTCTGTGCTGAAACACATAACTTACCTGAGCATCTCACTCTCCCAGAGATTCCAGAAGGGGCAGGCTCTCAATGGGACCCTGGCTCCTCAGCCATGACCAATCATCTAGTTTTTAGTCTATCCTTGGGTGGTTACCTTCAATGCCCCAAATGTGGGCCAGATACGTCCTCAGGAATGTGTGCTTCTTGGGGAGAAGGCTAGGATTGGAAATGTTCAAAGTGCCAGTGGTAGGTATTACTTCACACCCCAGATTCACCCTGAAGCCATATAATACCCACCCCCTAAGAAAAGTAGTTCCTCAGGGAATTATTTCCTCCCCCTTCCTTCCTGAAATTTTTTAAGGAGCTTATATGTAGCTACTTTTAATCCTGGTGGTCTCCTACTGCATTATTGATATATTTTCAGAATATATTTGCCATGGTTCCTCTGGGGTTACTTCAGGTTAATGCCCTCCATGTTACCCCTGGCTGCTCAGATGTAAACAATTCATCTCTTCTTTGTAATGCTCAGGTAAGGGTGATTCAAATACCATAAGGATGGGCTAGAGGAACCTTGAAAAACATGGAGGAACAAGACCCTGGGCTGGGTAAAGGGATCCTCTGAGCATGTACAGTTAACATCCAGCTCCATCTTGGGCCAAGCCTGCCTAACACCAAAGAGAAAGTTGTTTTCCTGCTTCCTTAAATATCTTCCTCATTGTCATGTTAAGAACATACACAGAGTGAATAAACTCCCATGTTTGCATTCTCAGTTTCCTATACCTCACTGTAGAGACTTTTAATTCAGTTTTACCCCAGTTGTCCTTGCATTCAGGCCAGGGTAAGGCATTTCCTGTGGCCCCTGCCTTCCTGTGGTGGATTCATCTTATCCATCCAGCAAGAAGGGAATGACTTCTGGGGTGCGAGAAGATGCCCTAGATGTATCAGTGTGTGTTCCTAGCCCCGAGTAGGCATCCACTCATGCAAAATTTTCTTCCCAGGTCAAAACTGGGGCCAGGAATTCTCACATCCTGGAAGAAAAGTTGTTCTTTCCCTGAAGGTTTACTCCCTGAGCCTGCCTGAAGTAGCCTCAGGCTGTTTACAACTAGCATCTTTTCATCTGGGTCTCCTACTCATGGGATAAGTAAATTAACCCCACTTCTCCCATGGATTTTTAGTGGCAAAGTACTTTTTTTGGCCCCTGGATCCTCAGGGGTGATCAACTGTTCTCGTAATTTTCCTAAATGTAAACAAGGGGAGTTAATGACAATAACCCAAATTTGGCTCACAAGTACCCACAGGAATGTGTTGGTTTGGGACAGATTTTGGGTGCAGGGTTCAGTGCATGTGCACTAGATATCCTGCCCCCATCTGGCATCCAGCCTTACCCACCTCATGGGAAAATCATTTATGTCAGCAATTTACATCTCCCTCTTCCTGACAGGAATGGCCTCACGGTGACTACAGCTGCATGCCAAGTGTCAACTGAATTTGTGGTCAAACCTTGGCTTCAGTTTTATCTCAGTGCAGTGCCTGTATCCCCAGATAGGACCAATGTTTCTCCATTTATATCTGACCAAAGGAGTCTTATTCTAATGATGCAATGTTGGGTTGGAAGAAACCTCCAACTTCATGACCCAACACTAGGTGTAGCACTCCGTGCATGTGCACCTAACATCCCAATTCCAACCTAGGCTAAGCAATTTGTACCACATAATAAATATTTAATATAACAAATAGTTTCACTTCTGGTAATTTTGTGTTCCCTTGTTTGGACAAAAATGGCCTGAGGATAACTACCACTGGCACTTTGATTACATAAGTCTCCTCTATTATGTGTTAAATCTTTTACTTTAGTCTACCCCATGTATCCTAGCAGTTCCTGCTGGCCAATTTTCTTTATTCAGTACATGACATCCTAGCTGTAACCAATCCATCTCCTTGTCAGCCTAGCCATCAAAGAGTAAACCCTATGTCCTAAAGTTGTACCTGGAATCTATACATGTGCACTTGAAATCCCACCAAAACCAGTGTAGATATGGCAAATCCTCTAACTTGAATATACAATTCTGGTCTTTCAAGGAATTTCTTCCTCCCTTTTCCTCTCACAATGGTCTTTGTGAGATTATATTTTGAGTTGCTGATTATATTTTGCAGTTTTTCGTCCTGGTTGTCCCCTAACTCTCTGTTGAACTTTCAGTTTTTCTTAGTTTACTGGGGCTCCATAGGGGAAATCTCTTAGTATAGTCATTGGCTCCCCAACTTTGACCCATCCATCCAGTTATTAGTCTGGCCTTGGGAACTTCCAATGTCCCAAATGTGGGAGAGAAGAGCCCTTAGGAATGTGGGACTCTGGGATAAAAGTATGGGTACTTAATATCCTAGAGTCTTCCTAGAACCAGATTAAGCCAGTTACCTAAGAAAAGAAGTTCTACTCCATCTAAAAAAAGTTCCTTCTTCTTCCTTCCTGGAATTACATCTGCACCTCTGACAACTTTAATCCTGGTGGTCTCCTTTGTCTTGAGTGATAATTTTACCTTGGTTTTATCCAGTTTCCTCTAATGTTATTGCAGATCAACATGCATCATGTGTAGACATGGAAAATCCACTAACTCTTTTGCCTAGCTGCCCAGATTTGACTAGTTCATCCAGAAAAGGGTAATTTCAATGCCATTTTATTTTAATAATGTTATATACCCAGAGAAGCTGTTATTATGAAATCATGAAATACTCAGAGAAGGATAATTTCAATGCCTGTCTGCCCAGATGTAACCAATTCATATATGCTTTTTTAAAATATCTATGTTTTTTAGAAGTAGTTGGACACAATAACTTTATTTTTTTATTTATTTTTATGTGATGCTGAGGAGGCTGTGCAGTTCATAGAGGATACCATTATTGCAGAAGTTACATAAACCTTAGAGGTACTTCAAGCCATATAAATTGTGATGCAAATCATAGGGACTATTAAGGTCATTTAGGCTACTTTGACCATGAAGGTTATAATCATAGTAGAGGCTACACTGATCATAGTGGGAACTCGGACCATAAAAGTTACACCATTCTTAGGGGCAACCGAGGTTGTAGAGGCTACTGAATTCATTCAGATTACTCAGGCTAAAAAGCTATGTATACCTTCATGGTTCTGCAGGAAATAGAGGCTAATCAAGCTGTACAGGATACACAGGCCATAGAAACTAAGCAGATCATAGAAGCAACAGAAGATACAGAGACTATGCAGGTCATAGAATATAGGCAGGTCATATGGGATACTGTCATTTAGATTACTCATGTAATAGAGGCTACATGGTTCCTAGAGGCTAATCTGGCTATAAATCTATGCAGGCTATTGAAGATACACAGAATATATAGAAAATGTATGGCATAGAGGCTATGGTGGTCCTAGAGGCTACACAGGTCATAGGAGAAACTAAGGTTATTAAGGCAACTTAAACAATAGATGTTACTCAGGCCAGAGAGACTTTGCAGGCCATAGAGGCTCCTCGGTTTATTTAGGCTACTCAAGGCATAAAACTTACACAGGTCATAGAGGTAAAGATTGTCAAAGTGGCAAAAGAAGCCATGGTATGTACAATGTTATACAGGTTACTAAGGATATAGTGGCTATGTAGGTCACAGGGACTACTTCTGACTTCTAGGCTACTCAGGCTAAAGCCCTTATGTATGTATGTAGGTCATAGAGGCTGTTCAGGCCACAGGTAATAGTTAGGTCATAGGAATTATTTAGGTCATACAGACTACACAGAATATAAAGGCTATTGAACTCAAAGAGGTCACTCAGGACATGGAGGCTACATAGGTCATAAGGGTTTGAAAAGATCAGTTAGGCTACTCATACTCAAGAGGCTACACAAGTCATAGAGGCTATAGGGGATGCAGACACCACATAGAAAATGTAAGATATACAGAACCTTCCAACTATGCAGGTCATAGGGAATACTAATATCATTTAGGCTACTCACATCATAAGGGGATGCAGGTCGTAGATTCTACACAGGTTGCATAGGCTACTTAAGTCACTTAGGCTACTCAGGACACAAAGCCAACACAGATCACAGTGGCTGAACAGGCCAAAGGGTTACACAGGTCATGTCAGACATGCAAGTTCTAAGTGTTATGCAAGTCATTGAAGCCACACACAGATCATAGAGGCTACACAGGTCATAGAGACTTTTCAGGCAATAGACTCTATGCAAGACATAGAGTCTATGAGGTAACAGAGGTTATGCTGTTATAGAGGTTACACGTTTTACACAGACTACTTAGGGCACAGAGGGTATGCAGGCAGACAAGACAGATAAGGTTATAGATGCTATGAATGCCATATGGGGCTACTCAGGCCATGGAATATATGCAGGCCACAGAGTCTTTTCATGCCATCCAGGCTACAACAGTATTACAAGCTATGAATGTGTTAGATGCTACACAGATCATAGAAGTTATGCTGGTCACAGAGGCTACTAAATTCCAAGAAGTGTCTCAGAACATAGAGGATACACAGTCAATAGAGGCTACTTGGATCATAAAAGCTACAAAAATCATAGGGTCTACTCACAAAATGAGGATTCATAGGTCACCATGGTTATGCAGGTTATAGAGTTTGCACAGGTAATTGAGGCTATTCAAGCCATAGAGATTATTCAGGCCATGGATACTACTCAGAACATTGAGGGTATGCAGGCTATAGAAGCTATACACGTCCTTGGTCTTATTATTAGGCTAATAAGACCTAGAGTCTACACAGGTCATTAAGACAAATCATAAAGTCTATGAAGGTCATAGAGGCTACACTGGTCATAGAAGTTGACCAAGTGATAAAGGCTACACAGATAGAAGCAACTTAGGTCGTAGAGGCTATACAAGCCAAAAAGGGTCTTTAGACCATAAAAGCTACTGAGGCCATAAATCCTATGTAGGACACGGAGAAGCCAGAGGTTATAGAGTCTACTAAGTTCACTGAGGTGTGTAGTGCATAAAGGCTACTCATATCTTAGATGCTATGAAGTCCATAGAGAGCATTCATGTCATAGAAAAACTACTAAGCCCCTAGAAGCTAGTCAAGCCATAAAGGCTATTACCTTATAAGGGCTATACCAGTCATAGAGGATGTGCAGCCATAGAGGATACACAGGTCATAGAGGCTATAGTGTACATAGATGCTACTCAGTTCATACTCAGGAGGAAGAAGGAGCAAAAGCAAAGAAGGCTATTTAGACTATACATGTTACACATACTAAGGGAGTAAGGCCCTAGAGTCTTAGCTCATAAAGGCTCTGTAGGTCATAAAGGCTCTGAAGGCTGCATAGTTCAGAGGGGCTACTAATGTCATTTATGCTACTCAGACCATTAAGTCTACAAAGGTCATAGGGAGTATGCTGGTCATAGTGGGTATTAGAGCATAGAGAGTACACACATTAGGTGTACTCAGACAATAAAGGTGATACAGGTTATGATGATTGGGCAGTTCTTGGAGTCTATTTGGGCCAGAAGGTCTGTGCAGTTCATAGGAGCTTGAGAAACAATAGAAACTGGGCAAGTCATAGAGGCCTTGTCAGCCATAGAAGCTATGCAGGTTTACAGGCTTTGAAGTCATACAGGTTTTGCTTGTCATAGAAGCTACTCATTCCACAAATTCTACTCAGGTCATGGAGGATACAAAGGCAAAAGGCTATTGTTGCTGGAACTACTCATGTCCTAGAGTCTATTCATGTTATAGAGGATACTCAGATCATAACAGCTACTCAGACAATAGAGGCAGAGCAGGTCATAAAGGCTACATGGGCCATAGAAACTATGCAAGTTATAAAGGTTACACAGGTCATAGAGGCTTCACAAGTTGTAGAGGATACTCAGATCATAGAGGTCACTCATGCTATAGAGCATACATAGGCAATACAAGATTACTCAATTATTTGTAGATGCTTAGATCATAGAGTTTACACAAGTTACAAGGGCTACTCAAGCCAAAGAGGCTATTCAGGCTATTTAGACAAGACAGGTCATATGGGTTACTCACTTCCTTTAGGCTACTCAGACCATAGATGACAGGCAGATCATTAGCCTTACATAGGTCATGAAAAATAAACAATCATACATGTTATACAGTTATAGAAATTTAACAGGTCATAGAGTTTACTGAGGTTAGAGTGACTATAGTGACTATATATTGTTTTAAAGGCAATGCAGGTGATAGAGGGCTTCACAGATTACATGTTATTGAGGTTACTTTAGTGACAGAGGCTACTCAGACCACAGGATATGTAGACAATAGAAGCTTCATCAATCAATGAAGCAATGAAGGTTGTAGAAGCTACTCAGAATCACAGGGTAAGCTATGCATGGCATAAAGTCTAAAAGATATAAATCCAGTGTCCATATGTGTCCAAGCTTTTATGGGTCACATTGATCACGAGGACTTAGTTCTATTATTTTGTGACATCTATGTACATATAAATGATCTATGTCCATTCTATAAATTTATTTTAAATAAGTTAATATCAGATGGATATTTTTACAGTGTGTTTAAATGGATACATAATAGTATGTAACAAACAACTTTAAAAGATATTTTATGCCAGGCTCAGTGGCACATGCCTGTAATCCCACTGGTTCAGGAGTCTGAGACAGGAGGATTGCAAATTCAAAGCCAGCCTAAGTAACATAGAAAGGCCCTAAGCAACTTAGTGAGACTTCACTTCAATATAAAAAATAAGAAGGGCTGGTATGTTGCTTAGTGTTTAAGCACCCTGGGTTCAATGCCTGGTAAGAAAACAAACAAACAAACAAACAAACAAAAAACCAATAAAATAAAAAAAAGGAAAGAAGAAAATTTAAATTTTCCCTCTTTCAACAATAACAATAAAAATGTATTATGAAACAAAATTTGAATTTTTATCACATCATTTCTCTGACATACAGATTTTTGCTTTAATTCATTTTGAATATTTGAGCCTTACAAAACCCAAGCATGATGACACCCATTGAATGACACATTTTACTACCTTTGTCTCAAGGTCATTGGATGAAGATACATACACTATGATCGAGGAATCTGCAGTCCTACAAATAGAAACAATGAAAAGCAGGGATGTACAGGTTCCATGAATTTGCAATAATATTCAAAAACTCACAGATTTATTTGTTTACTGGTTTGAAGCCATTGAAAAATTGTTTCCTGAAAGTGAATTTCTATATCAGTAACAGGAAAAAATTAGACCTTTTCCTTACTGTATGCTTCAAAGAAAGGGACACAATTTGATGTCATCCGAACCACAACTAATATTTCCCTGTGTAGTGTCCAGAAAAACCACAGAAAAATATGCTAGTCATCCTTATATCTCCAGTTTTGAACCACAACTAATCCTACCACTAAATGATAAACATTTTGGAACAAAACAAAAGAATTTGCATCAAATAATTTCTCTGACATACAGTATTTGTTTATATGTAATTTTATATATATATATATATATATATATATATATATATATATAATTAAAATTATGTAAATAAAACAGAGTAATATTGTAAAGAAAGCTACATGTGATGTCCATGCTGATGTTCCATTGTTGTTAGCATCTTGGAGGAATGGGAAGTGTTGAGAGCCACAGCCAAAGTGGCCTCAGCAAACTTCCAGGTGATTGGCTCACAGCGGCCCCAGCAAACTTCCAGCTGATTGGCTCACAGTGGCCCCACCAAACTTCCAGCTGATTGGCTCCTCTGCGGTGATGCTCATTGGGCTGTTTCCCCACCCTTTCAGACCAAGGAGCTGCTCGTTAGGGGACTATTTTGGCTCCGCCCACAAGACCCAGCCAATCGGCCAAAAGAGCAGTTAAGGTGCTGGCCTGAAGAGCCGGTGGTGGCAGTTGGGATCTGAGGGAATTCCTGAAGAGCTTGAGTGGTGAGGCGTGTGCGTTCTAAAAATAAAGTTTGTTCCTGCTTGATAAGTGGCTCGTGAATTGTGCCCAACCAGACTGTGGCATTTGGTGGCCTGCACGGGGAATGACTGAGGGTAAATGATAAGGTAAAATGCTCGCCACTGAGGGCAGGAGGAAAGGATGGGTAGCCATTTTAAGATTCTTCTTTCATTTTGTTTTACTTTTGTTTTAAGTTGCCTGTCCCTGAAGATGGGTGAGACAGAAGAAAAACCACTCACAACTGAGGAAAAACTATTTGCATCTGAGGAACAGGTAGGGAGAAAGGACGTATGGACATTTCAGGAGGATAGAAAGGCTGTCATAATGAATTGTTGTTCCACTTTTTTTTCATTTTGTATCAGTTTTATTTTGCATTATCTTAGTGAGGGGTATCTTTGTCACAGAAATATGGAATTAAAAATTGGTAAAAAACAAACCAAAAAAATATTAAGTAAATTGTTAGAGAAAGGAGGCACCCCAGTAATATCAAGAACAATTAGGGCATACATTGAGGATTTTAAAAGGATAGAAAAGGAAAGCCCAGGAACTCTGCCAGTTGACACATTACTGTTATGGACATTGGTACAATCTTGTTTACTTAGTCAAGGAGAAGACATTTTAGATCAAGTACAAGAGGAGGCCTCTCAAGATAGTTAGAAAGGGGAAGAAAGTTTAGAGCAGAAAAGTCCACCAGGGGAAATGTTACAACAGGAGATTGCTACTAACACCTTTCTATCACTAGAGGGCATAAGTGTCCAACCAACAGTGTCACCTCCATATGCTGGGAAGCCCCCAACCCCCGTAGTTGATAGATGGGATCCTGAGACAGAACCTCAAATATTAGCATGCCCTGTATTTGAGCAGGCAGGAGTGCAGCGAATTCACCATGCTTTAGACTTCAAACCAGTGAAGCAGCTAAAAGAGGCTGTAACAACCTATGGTCCTCAAGCACCCTTCACTGTAAGCATGGTCGAATCCATTACCAATTTGAACATGATGTCAGCAGATTGGACTAGTATGTGTAAAGCTGTGCTAAATGGAGGACAATACCTGTTATGGAAGGTTGCCAATGAGGAATTTTGCAAGGAGTCAGCTACGCAAAATGCAGCAGCTGGTTATCCTCAAAGAAATCTAGATATGTTGTTAGGAAAGGGACCTTATGAGGGTCAGCAGGAACAAATTGGATATGATCCTGCCATATACTTACAAATTGCTGCAGATGCGGTTAGGGCATGGAAGACTTTACAAGTACATGGGGGTTTACAAGGTCAATTATCTAAGGTAATACAAGGAACTAATGAACCTTATGCTGAATTTGTAGATAGGCTTATTCAAACAGCTACCAAAGTTTTGGGGAATACAGAACAAGCAATGCCATTAATAAAATAACTGGCTTATGAGTAAGCAAATCGTTGGTGCAGAGAGGTCATTAGACCACAGAAACATGAAGATTTAAACACATATATTAAATTATGTAAAGACATTAATGAACAGGGACAAGTCTTGGTAGCTGGAGTACAACAGGTTTTAGATGCCAGGCCAAAAACATGCTACAATTGTGAACAAACAGGACATTTTAAAAGGAATTGCCCAATAGGAGGAGGGTTTAACAAAACTAGGTATCAAAGGAGTAGAATACCGGGTATTTGCCCAGGATGCTGTAGAGGGAGACATTGGGCTAATGAATGCCGTTCTGAAACCACCATAGACTGTACTCCATTATCAAAAAAAGGACAAGAGCCAGGTGTGTACCCACAATATCATAGAGAAAGGCATTGGGCTCAATTTCCAAAAAATGGACAGGGGATCCAATGCTCCAGGGCCCACAACCACAAATATATGGGGCACTGGAGGAACCCAGCAACACCATCAGTGTAGTGCCCAGGACATATTATCCATTAGATCCCTCACTATTGAAACCAGAGGGAGCGCAGGATTGGACATCTGTGCCTCCACCAGAGTAGTACTAACTCCAGAGATGGGAGTTCAAATCATTCCCACAGGGGTAAAAGGGCCTCTTCCCCAAGGAAGAGTACACTTATTATTGGGACGCAGTTCTTCAACTCTAAAAGGACTTATGATAAGTGCTGGGGTAATTGATCCCAATTATGAAGGTGAAATAAAATTTATAGCCAGTTCTCCAAGGGGTATATCTTTAATTTCACCAGGAGATAGAATAGCACAGTTATTAATAATACCCAGCCTACATGATAAATTTAGCAGTTGTACTGTAGAAAGAGGTTACAGGGGATTAGGATCCACAGGTTTACGCTGGGCGATGCTTTCTTTAAATTTAGATTCTATCCCATGCTAATACAAAATATTCAAGAACATGAATTTAATGGGCTACTGGATAGAAGTGCAGACCTTAGCATCATCTCTCGTCAAGAATGGCCAAAACAATGGCCATTACAACAAGCCACTCAAATGCTTTGAGGCCAAGGAGTGGCGACTAAACCCCATAGAAGTGCAATGGTATTAGATTGAAAGGATCCTGAAGGATGTAAGGGAACTATACAGCCATATATATTGGATCATCTTCCTATAAATTTATGGGGACGAGATGTCCTAGATCAATTAGGACTAACATTAACAAATAACATCAACTCAAATGCATCCACTATTATGGCTAGACAAGGTTTTAGAAAAGGAAAAGTATTGGAAGAAAAAGGAAAAAGTATAGTGGCATCAATACAAATAGATCAAGAAATAGATAGACATGGATTGGGTTTTCAAGAGGGGTCACTGAGACAATAAAAATTACTTAGAAATCAGAAAGAACAGTATGGGTTCCTCAGTGGCCCCTGACTAAAGAAAAAATACAAGCAGCCCATGACCTGGTCAAACAACAATTAGCGGAGGTACATATACAAACTTCTGTATCTTCCCATAATACTCCCATTTTGTCATTAAAAAGAAATCTGTTAAATGGAGATTATTGCAAGATTTAAGAGCCATTAATAATAAGGTGGTTATTATGGGACCTGCTCAATCCAGGATTCCCCAATTGTCTGCTTTGCAAAAAAAAACTGGTACGTTTTAGTTATAGATATTAAAGATTGTTTTTTTTTTCAATTCCAATTCATCTTGAGGATAGTCCACATTTTGCATTTACTATCCCTGCACTGAATCATGAAGGTCCTGATCAGAGATATGAATGGAAAGTACTCCCTCAAGGGATGGCTAACAGCCCAACTATGTGTCAAATTTATGTTAACAAAGTAATCCAGCCACTTAGATATCAAAATCCTGAACTACAAATATTTCACTATATGAATGATGTATTATTAGCACACAGAGATAAAAACACATTGCTAGAATGTTATGCCACACTTACAAACTTATAAAAAAGTTATAATCTAGAGATAGCAATAGATAAAGTACAATTAAATTTTCCAATTAATTATTTAGGGGTTCTATTATCCTCAACCATGGTCCATCCACCAAAAATTCAAATACGAGTAGATCAACTCAAATCACTTAACTTTCAAAAGTTATTAGGAGACATAAATTGGATAAGGCCTTATCTAGGCATACCAACAGGAGAGTTGGGACCTTTATTTGATATCCTAAAAGGTCCATCAGATCCAGATTCACCCCGAGTGTTAATGCCTGAAGCAAGAAAGACATTAAAAATCATTTAAACATATATGGAAAATATGCATTTGGATAGAATTGATATGTTTGCCTTTATTATTTATTGAACTACCAACAAAAAATATTCTTACAGGAGTATTTTGGAAAGAAGTTCCAGTATTATGGATACATTTATCTTATTCTCCTAACACTCTTCTTACCAGGTATCCTGAGGCTGTAGGACAATTAATACTCAAAGGAATAAAAGCATCAAAGGGAGTGTTTGAAATTTCTCCCAATAAAATGATTACTCTATATACTATGGATCAAATTGATGAGTTAGCTAATGAGTTAAATACTTGGGCAATAATCATGTGAAAATCTAATGTTTCATTTGATAACCACTTATCATCTAATCCTTTGTTGTCTTTTTGGTCTTTGCATCCTGTAATTTTTCAAAAAATGACAAGGAAAAAACCTATCATGAATGCTCCAAATATATTCACTGATGGGTCAAATAATGTACAGCAGCAATAGTTACCCCTGATAAAACTTTTACATTTTTAGTACCCAAACAATGAGCTCAAATGGTAGAGCTTAATGCAGTATTACAAGCTTTTGTGATGTTTAAAGATTCTGTATTTAATTTATTTTCCAATAGTCAGTATATAATTAATGCTATAGTATTCCTTGAAGATGCTGGTAGGATTTCCCCTTCCTCTACTGTTTTCCCTTTGTTTTCCACTATACAAAGTCTAATCTGGGACAGAAAAGATCCATTCTTTATAGGACATATCATGGCACATACAGGATTGCCTGGAGCCCTTAGTTTAGGCAATGATTTATCTGATAAAACTACACATGACATTCATATTTTCTCTACACTAGAATTTTCATAAAAGGTTCCATGTCAATGCTAATACTTTACAAAATTGTTTTAAAATAACTAAGGAACAAGCTAGACAAATAATAAAACCATGTCAAAATTGTGTGACCTTTTTACCACAAGTTAATCTTGGAATCAATCCTAGAGGACTGATACCTAACCTTATTTGGCAGATGGACATCACACACTTGCCAAAATTGGGAAAATTAAAATGTTTGCATGTTACAGTTGATATTTCTTCTGGATTTTTGATGGGCTCCCTTCATGCCGGAGAAAAAGTAAAGATATTATAGCTCATTGCTTACAAAATTTTGCCACTGTGGGCATTCCAAAACAGTTAAAAACAGATAATGCCCCTGATTATACTTCTACCTCTTTTAAACAACTTTGATCATCATTTGGCATTACTCATTTAACAGGAATCCCATATAATCCACAGGGACAAGGCATAGTTGAAAGAGCTCATCAAACTATTAAAATAGACTTATTAAAGCAAAAAGAGGAAATTGGGAAGGGGTATATGTCCCCCAAAGATAAACTTAAAATAATCCTTTTTAGTCTAAACTTTTAAAATTTGGATTTATCAGGGCTTAGTGCTGCAGAAAGGCATATGTGTCCAAAAAAATGTACACAAGCCCAAGGTACTTTGGAAGCATATACTAACAGGACAATGGAAAGGTCCTGACCCAGTGATTGTCTGGAGTCGGGGGTCTGTTTGTGTGTTTCCACAGGGAGAACAGCAGCCAATTTGGATTCCAGAGAGATTAACTAAAGAGATTTCTACAGACCAAAGAGAAGATGATTTGGCTCAAATCCATAACAGCTGATATCCAGAACTCCTGTTTGGCTATCCTTACATCTGCGACAGTGGTTCTCCTACACCTGGAGGCTAATGAAACCAGGATGCTTTTTTCAATATCTATTTTATTATTGCCCTTTCCCACATCATGAAGTTTTTTTGTTGTTGTTGTTGTTGTTGTTGTTTTGTTTTGTTTTTTGAGCTTATACAGACCTAGGTTAACGTTTTGCTGATCAGTTCTATTTTTTGACTATGTAATTTTTAAACATTGCAATGGAGATTTCAACTGTAAAAAGTTACAAGGCCTTTACTTTTATGTTATGTGTTGTATGTATTATATTATGTGTGCACGCTTGTGTTTTGTGTTGTATGTTTGTATGTGTGTATGTCCATATATCATATATGACAAGTGCTCATGAAAAATGGATCCAAATATTTTTTTTTCTTATTCATGTGATTTAAATATTTTAATTTAAATTGGGTAAACAGCTGTTGAGGATTGTTTTGATATGTGAACAAAAAAGGAGGTTAACAGATCTGTTTGTTTACTTTCACCTTTCCTTTTCATTATATTTAATAATTCTGTTCAGGATAATGAAAATTTTTCAGAAAATTGCTTTCTTTTAGTGCCTGCTGGAATGTTACATAATTTTTTCTTTAGCCATCATTGCCAGAATTCCTATCTTCATCCCAGTGCTGGTGAAGACAAAGATAAAACCAAACTACAGCTTCTGCAATAGCTATCACAACAAACTGTATAAACTGATGCATTACTAAATAATGTAACTCAACAAGTGATGCTCAATCAAAAAGTCGATTTGCTTTGGGAGGAAATGGACATATTAACGGATTCCTCTGCTTTGAACTGCTTGCAGAACTTGCCTGGACTATGTATCACTTGTATGCATTGTGAACTCTCTGTTGGTGCAGCGACTTGTGGTAGTGCCGGTGTATTTTTGTTGATGATGTCATCGGTGGTACAATTTTTCCAAAAGGAGCCATCAATTGGCTTGGTGTGGTGGCATTTTTATCCTCCTCCCTTCTGCTTGTGATGGTCGTTCAGCTAAAATTTGGAGGCCAACAGAGGTGAGGCAAAGAGCCTCACCCCTCCACTGGTACAAAGGCCTATCCACAGGTGTGGCTGTATGCTGGACTGGTAGTCAATGACAGGTAAAATCCAATTGCAATGGTACCAACCTAAGACAGGAGGCTGATGCCTTGAGGTCAGCTCATCTGATGACGGGTAAGGACCATATGTAGAATTGAACAACCTAAGGCAGGCATGGTCCCTAAGCCACATGCTTGTTGTTTAAACAGAGAGGGGGAGATGTTGAGAGCCACAACCGAAGGGGCCCCATGCAAACTTCCAGCTGATTGGCTCCTCTGCGGTGATGCTCATTGGCTGTTTCCCCGCCCTTTCAGACCACAGAGCTGCTCATTGGGGGACACTTTTGGCTCCACCCTCATGACCTGGAAGTCTGCCTCAAGAGCGGGAAAATTGAAAATGACCTAGGAGTTCTGGTAGAGTGCTCACCAGAAGTGCCGGTGGCGGTTGAGCTCTCGGGGAATTCCTGGAGAGCTCACGTGGTGTGGCATGCGTGCTAAAAATAAAGTTCATTCCTGCTTGACAAGTGGCTCGTGAATTGTGCCCAGCCAGACTGCGGCACCTTGGTAAGGTTATGCATAGTCATAACATAGTAAGCATCCCAAGCACCCTTAATATATTGAGAAAAATTGGAGAAGTGTAAGGTTACATATTCAGATACAGCATATTGGGTGACACAGCATATTGGGTGACACGAGTACTATAAAATTCAGGATCACAAGTGAGCCTTTGCAACATAAACAGAATATCTAGTTGTTCCTGGTGGAGGTCTAGTTCTTGTTGAATGACTAAGATAGCAGCTTGGGGCAGTTTATTTAAATCATTCTGAATGGCAAAGTTTTCTGCCATGGCAGTAGACAAATTGTTTACAGTCTGAGAAGTCTAGATTCTCTGAGTGGGCAAAGCAATGGCAGTGGCTGTGGCAGCAATGGCAGCTATCAGGGCAATAATCCCAGAGATGATGAAGCTAATTGCATGCCTTGTCAAATGTAGGATGTCATTCAGAAGATACTTCATCTCCATGTCCCATGGACTCCTCCACTTTCTGGAAAGGTTCACTGTCCAGAAAGTGGAGGAGTCCAGGCTACTGGGGGCACTTTTAGGACACATATATGTTTAGCTTTCATAGTATGGGTTAGACAGTTTATGAGCCTGAAGCATGTATTGACTGTACAGGGCATCTCTCTATGAGTAATATTTATGCCATCAATATCATTGATTACTAGCATGGCAAAGGGTGGCATAACACAAGCTTGTGCATAGTGGGTATGTGTATAATTTGGCACAAAGGCAAATCTATGGTCAGGGTCTGGACTCAATGTAGATTCATTCATTTAGCTGGCTGCTTCCCATTTGATGGGTCTAGCAGCTAGCAATATTGGCGTGATATCCATCATGCCATACTGATATCCCGCAAGCTGGTTGGTAGTGGCTTGTCCTGTATAGCAGTTACTGCAATAGCCCATATGGTTTTGTGGCACATCAGTTACATTCCAGGGAGCTGTGCCTGCCCAGGTCACATAGATGGTGTTCTTCCCTAGAGAAATTCCTCTAATTAAGGAGATAAGTTATGGCAGTGACACATTGATTCCATGAGATGCTATCATTATCTGAGGGGGGCTTTCCAAAACAGTGTTGTTGGGCATGTTGGCAGCAAGGGTTTCTTGCATTTGCCATGGAAGAGTCTATGGCTATAGGTATCATTAAGTGAGAGATAGCCCACTGACATATCTTATTTGACTTATTATAGTTAACATATGACTTATTATAGTTATCTACATTATTTTCATTGGCAAGAGCAAAACAGAGAGGACTGCCTGGATTATAGGTTTCAATATCTACTATGGAGAAACAAATGGGCAGAGTAGGTATGAAAATGCTGGCATTCCAGGGTATGGCAACCTCCTGGATGGATAACTCAGGATCAATAATGTTGGAATTATTGGAAAAGAGCTTAGGTAAAGCCCTGTCCCAATTAGCCACTGATAAAGGTGATGGCCTAGTGATCAAAGCTCAATTAAACTCATGTGGGGCTTCACTGTTAGCAGTGAGCATTGCACACACTAGGACCATTGTCATAGGCCCAGGAATGGGGGTGCCACCGGGCAAATTAGCCAATCTCGTGGCTTGTTCAACAAGACCTTTAATATCACCCAGGTTACTTTTATTTGAGGTCCATTTGCATTGTTGAGTCCTTTGTTTGTGAGGTTTCTCCTCCAGAGTTAGTTCCTTCATCTTCTTGGTAGGTGGTTCTGGGGTGCCAAGTTGCACGTGACTAAAACACTCAGGGGTCACTCCAGGGGAACTAGGCTGCACAAAATAACCACACAAGCGACAGAAATACCTTTTTCTTTGGGGGTGCTGTGATGCCTCTTCTGACCTTAAGGTCTGGAGAGAGAGAGAGAGAGAGAGAGAGAGAGAGAGAGCCCACATGTGCTAACCCTTTTATTGAGGAGAAGCTATTCAAATGAGGCAAGGGGTCATGTTTCAAGGGTCTGAGTCTAGCTTCATGATGTCTGCTGTCAGCAGGTTGACTGACATTTAGGAAGGCCACACCCAAGGGCAGAGTAAGAGAAGGGAACACACAAAGGGTGTTTCCATGGAACATTCTATCCTAAACAGGGCAAGGGGTAATATTACAAAAGAACAGGTGAGTATAGCTTTACCCCTGGGGATGTAGGAAGGCACGCCCATGCAGGAAGACGCAGTCGCTATACCCTAAAAATAGGGGCAATCTTCTGGGTTACCTAGGCAACCACATCACACAGTGTCCAATGATGCCACACCAATCAGAAGAGGAGACAAACGTTGTCAGGTACTATATCGGCCTCCCACACTGGGGTTCCAGGGCTTGACTTTCTGGCAAGCACCCAGATGGGGTGAGTCTCCTGTTAACATATGTAAACCCTCTACCCATGGTTAGGGGGGGGCCCAGATCATCCCATGAATTTGTTACAGGATTCTTTCATGAGACCATAGGTAGATGGGAGGACCCTGAGAGGGAGGCCCAATGTTTATGGGCTGCTATGTTCTCACAAAATTTTGGAATTGAAAGAAAATTTAAAGCAAATATGATTCTTTTCAAGGCATCACTAGGGAACTTGGTATAATTTCCTCCCTCTGTTTTGTAGCATGGCCTTTAATTCCTTGTGTGTTCTTTCTATGATGCCTTGAGTCTAAGGGTTGTAGGGGATCACAGTTAAGTGCTGTATATGCCAATCATTGCAAACCACTTGAAATGTCTTGCTAGCATAGGCTGGCCCATTGTCAGTTTTAATAGGCATGGGAACATTTGTAATTCCAAAACATTTAAGTAGATGGGAGATGACCTTTTTTGTGCTTTCTCCTGTGGAGGCTGTGACCATTACACAACCTAAATAGATATCAATGATAATATGAATATATTTTAAATTTCCAAAATGAGCAAAATGTGTGACATCCATTTGCCATAAAGTATTGGATCTTAATTCTTGGGTATTTACTCCAGCAGGTTGTAAAGGGCCAATAGGAAAAAAGGTGCTTCTTTTTTGCAGTCTCTGACTAGCTCTTTCCAAGCCTCCTTAGTCCTGCATTTATGCAACTGCCATGGCTGAGGCCAGCAGAGATGCTTGAGCTGCTTGTATTCCTATATCCTATGTGGCCAAAATCCAGTCATCCAGTGTGCCATTGTACTGGTGCCACTCCTGCTTTATGTTCCTTATTTAGTCTATTCCAGATCAATCCCTTGGCTGAGGCTGCCCTAGTTTCTTCATGAGATACCTTCCCTTCTACCACCTTGTTTACCCTGGCAATAAATTGTGGCAAGTTCTCAGTGGCTTTCTACCTTAAGCTCTGTATACAAACTGTGCCTTCCCAGCTGGTAACTTCCTCCAGGCTCTCAGAGCACAGAGCCACACCTGATTGAAATAATTTGGTGGGCCTATAACCTATACCACAGGGGAACTGTAGATTCCAACTCCCTGCAAGCATTCACCTGGGAGGTCAACATTCGTGGTGTGGTTACTGTCCCCCTGCTGTTCACATTCATCATAGAATAATGCCTTCCACTTGAAAAATGTTGCAGGCTCAAGAGCTAATCTGGCTAGGTCTTTCCAGTCTTGAGGGCAATTAAGTTCAAGACTGAGTGACTCAAGCATTTGCTCTGCAAATGGCCTCCTCTGGGGCCCATCCTGTTTTACTGCCTTCTTTATCTTCTTCAGGGAATCCAATGCATGTGGATACCACGTGGCAGGGTGCTCTGGTGTGGGGGCCATGTTGTCTGTGAAGGCTTGTATTCCCTTACTCTACTTCTCATCTCTTATCTTACATAGGTCTTCAAAAGTATCTCTGGCCTCCTGGAATGGGTTTCTGGGAGACCATGGTTTGGGTCTCTCCGGAGGCAAAATTTCTAAATGTTCATAGTCCTTTGCTGGCTTTGGCATTGCCTCATAAGGAGGCAGTTGCCATTGACTCAGTGAAGGAGTAAGCACAGGGACTGCAACACATGGCCTCATGCCCAGGGCTGTGTTTCTGGGGTAAGCAGCCTACCTGAGGGGAGTGGCCTGCCATTCAGATGCCTTTAATGTATGCCATGTATGCAGTACTTCATGCACTTGTCCTCACACCTCTGGTGATTTTCCTGGAGGGGTTCAGATTGAAACAAGCAGCCAATGGCAGGTCAGCCAAGGCTATCCCATCTTTCTGATTTCATGATTCCATGGTTTATTCCCATCCCTTCTCAGTGGAGTAGTGTAGGTATTCACAGAAGTGTGAATGAGGGGACCAAGTAAATGCCCTGCTTCCCAGTTCACCAGGGTGCCCTCCAAATCTTGCCCTCCTCCTATTTCAGCCAGCAGTAGAGAGGGCAGCACTGCCTACCTGCTGGCTGGAGTGCATCAGTGAGAAGTCTTGAAAGCTGGACATGAGACATTGCATGTGCAGGTAGGTATGATGTTAACAGACATGTTGGTAGCTGAGGAGGAGCTGATCCCAGAGGTAAAGATGGGGGCAGAGCAGCAAATTCTGACACCAAGAAGGGAGTGCTTTGAAGGGAAGGGTAAGTGGTCACCTTCTGTTGACCACAAGGGGACTCAGGACATAGTACATGTAGATCTCAACTATTGTTTTACAGTCTACTCCTACTTAAAAAAAATAAAGTTAGCTGTTCTTCAGGTTCAGGCAGTTTTTTGTGCTGTAATCCTTAAGTCACTTTTATCATAGGAAATAACCTCAGGGGTTATACCCTCCACAAGGCTTTTAGTGGTATAAAATGTGGTGGTGGAAAACAGTGACACTGATGATCCTAACCCTGTGTAAGCCAATGCTAATGTGTGTGGTTGTATTTTAATATTTCAACAGACTAACTCAAAAAGTTAAAAAAAAATTAAAACTTGACAACAGGAAAAAGATTTTAGAATGAGCATATAAAGAGAGTAAACATTTTATATAATTACATATTGGTATGTTTGTTTTAAGTATAATTGCAAAAAAGTCAAAATATTCAAATAACTTTAACATTTATAAGAAAATAGTTACATTAAACTGAAGATATTACTGGAATTAAAACAAAACAATTTAGTGTAGCCATCTAGATTTATGCAGGCCCATTGTTGCAGTAACTCAGGAGGCTGAAAGGCAAGAGGATCACAGGCTTGAGAACAATCTTTGCAACTTAAGACCTTGCCTCAACATAAAAGAAAAAAAGAAAAAGAAAAAGAAAAATGTGAGGGTTGTGGCTCAATGGTAAAGTGCCCCTGAATTCCATCCCCAGTAACAGAAAAGTACCCTCTGATGTATTCACAATCACAAAACTGCAATACCATACATTTCTTTGAACATATCCTTGCCTCCTTTTTGTTTTGGTGGTGATTGTTTGTTTTATGTGTGTACTGGGAATTAACCCAGTGGCAGTCTACCACTGAATTACATCTTGAACTCTTTTAAAAAAAAATTAATTTTGAAACACAGTTTTGGTAATTTGTGAGCACTGCCCTGAACTTTGAGATCATCTGCCTCAGCCTTCCATGATGCTAAACTAGGCATGTGCAGCACATACAAATCAAATGTCAATGATTTGGTGGCACATGACTGTATGTCTTACAGCAACAAGAGTTTGCACAGTGTTTTTAGACTCACATGGAACAAATGCCAAGACAGAAAAATTCTCAGCCAGAGAACACACCCTAACAATTTTTTTTAAATTTTATTTATTTTTATTGGTTGTTCAAAACATTACAAAGCTCTTGACATATCATATTTCATACATTAGATTCAAGTGGGTTATGAACTTATAAGAATAGAAATTATACAATGTGCTTGCACACCATGGTGAAAATAAACTAGACATGAATAGCCAAAAGGTAATTTAAACATTCCCAAATATTTGGAGATTAAATATCATACATATAAATGAATAATAGGAGAAATAAGAGACCACAATAAAAATTTTAAAATATTTTGAACTGAAAATGCAAAGATTTACTTTTATTTCTTACTTTTTTGGTTCTAGGGATTGAACACAAGGGTGCTTAACCACTGAGCCACATCCCTGGCCCTTTTTAATATTTTATTTAGAGACAGGGTTTTGCTATCTTGCTTAGAGACCTGCTAAGTTACTAAGGCTTTGAACTCACAATCCTTCTGCCTCAGCCTCCAAAGTCGCTGGGATTACAGGTGTGCCTGACAGAACTTCTTACAGCAAAAGTAGGACTTAGAGAAAAATTTGTTAACATGGAATGTACACATTAGAAAATTTAAAAAATCTAAAATTAATACTTCAAATTTTCAACCTTGAAAACTATAAAAAAGACAACCAAATTACATCCTTCCCAATGACAACAGAAGAAATAATAAGAGCAGAAATCAATGAAATTGCAAAGAGAAACTTTGCAAAGCATATCAAGTAAACAGCTAGCTTTAAAAAAAGAGCATTAAGTCCATAGTATATAGCAATACAATGAAAGGAGAAATGAGAGAGAATATAAATTACTATTATAGAAATAAAGAAGAAACCTCACTATGAATTCTGCGGATACTGAAATGACCAGAAAGTGAGAGCATGAGCAATTCAGTGCCCACATAATTAATTGCCTAGATGATCAGACCAATTCTTCAAAAGACCCTACATACTCACTCTCACACAAGAAGGACCACATAATCTATTTAGGCCTGTATCTATTAAAGGGGTTAAAAATTAATCAAAAAATCTCTAAACAGGAATGACCATGCCCAAATTGTTTTTTTATATGTTTTTTGTTTGTTTATTTGTTTGCTTTTTTTGTACTAGGGATTGAACTCAGGGGCACTGGATCTCTGAGCCACAACCCCGCATACCCAAAACAGAGGATCAGGGTTGAGATGTTGTACAGACATATTTTCTGTGCCATGACTCTGCATGTAGCATGGGCTGGAATGAATCACAAAGGCCTGTGAACATATTCCAGGGATGATTGAGATTCAGTGTCATAGACACAGACCTGACAGTAAATACTAAAGAGCAAATAAGCACTTTGTTTGAATTAAGGGGGTGTAAAATGTGTAACACCAGCCCCAAAGTCAGGATGCCTGACATCCACAAATCATGTGAAACAGAGCAAGTCACATTTCTTTATATCCAGTTTTTCATTATTTAATACAGTATACCATTCTTGGGAAACCCTTTCTGAACTTCCAGAAAGAATTCTCAGGACAGCTGCAACATCAGCCTATCTCTAGGTGCCACATTTGAAGACAGTGAGGTTAGGAGAGCATAGGCACTGGAAATAATTTGGGAGAGTTGACAAAACAAACTGTGAATAAACACCACTATATTCAGGCCTATCAGATGAGACACAGTAGTCAGTCCTTCACCCCAGACCACACCTTCAAGCCCCTTCAATATGTAACAATTCCTTGTACACTGCTTATCTTCTTAGACCAACTCACTTCTTCCCTTTAAACCTGGCCCAAACCTTCCAACATCACCAGAAATTGATGTTTAATAGCTTTTGGATAAGGCATTTATTACTCAACTATTTTCCACTACAGGGAGGAAGATCAATAATGGCTTGGATCATGCAGAGCTAAGATCTTCTAATTTCTAGAACTTTTCTGCCTCTGTTCTGAGGTTCTAGTGAAAGGGATAAGGCAATAGAGGTATTCTTCAAGGTGGAATTTCTAAATATAGTATATACTTCTTTAAACTTTTTACTATAAAGAAAATGAGATTGGTGAAGGCATCCCCCTCCTACTGTCTGACAAGAACACAGTGAGGATGAAAGTGCTGGCAAGGCCGCACTTGTGGGAAACAAAAACCATGGGACAATTTTTTTATGTAATTGGGACTTTTTATTTTTATGCTCATAATGATAACAGGAAGCATGAGTATACATATTGCTAAATCAAATCAAATTCAGATGGCCAAAACATAAGAGGTAGTTCATGCCTTAGGGGCTGTTCTATTATCTCTCAGGACATTGAGGACAAAACAGAAAAAAATCTACTAATAAACAATAATCATTCTGAGAAAAGCTACAGGAACTCTAGGCATAACAATTGATTATATCAACTAAGAATCCACACCCACACCTCAAGCCTCTCAGAAAGCTTAAACAGATAGTTATTATGACTATTGCACAACTCCCACCATATGTAGCCTATTTGATTAAGGGAAGGTTATGGTATCCATCCAGGGTAGAAAAGGATAATAAAAATACATTTCCCTCTCCAATAGACCATCCTTTACCTTACACAGAGATTTATGGTAAGCATATTTAATATTGGCAGCAGGTGGAATGACGTGTACAGCCTGCCTTTCAGTTAAAGATTACAAAGATTTAAGGCCCTTAAATCTTGCACCTTGGCTAAAAAACAAAGAAACTCTCTGAGAAAGCAGCTCAATCAGTTTTATGAGAATAAATGTAGACATTAATTAAAATAGGTTTTATAAGATACATTTTTAGAATAATGTTAAAAACATTTTTAGATTCTTAAGTCTTTAAGCTGTATGTTTTTTTAAAAACGATGATTTAAGAATAGTTTTAGATTTAGGTTATAATAAGCATAAGACTTAAAGGGACTTTTAGATGGGGATCTTAGATTAGAAATAAAGTCCAGGTGTGCTCTAAACTTAAAGGTTAATGATAGGTTAGGAGACATAGAGTCTGGTTACGTAGTCTGGAACCTATTAAACAAAAAAAATGTTACATTCTGGGAAAATCTGGAAATTGTAAATTAATGACTCATTTTATTAATGATTCTGTACCCATAATGATAAGAAAAAGCTTAATGCAGAAGAACCCAGAGAAAGCAGGATTAGCTCGCTCGCTCTCTCTCTCTCTCTCTCTCTCTCTCTCTCTCTCTCTCTCTCTGGAGATTTCTTAAATGGAATGACTCCTTGTCTCATTCCTTGTGCCGATGCCACTCATCCTTCAGGAATCCCTGGATCCACTAAGCCAGGAACTCATAATTAAATTATCAATATAGAGACCAATCTGCTTTATGGAACTCACTGTCCCTGAAAATATGTCTTTTATAAACTTCTGTGAACTCAAAATAACTATGTCATCCAGTCCACAGGATGTGAGCAGAAATTCTGCTTGCTTAAGAGAAATAAAGAACTCTCAAAGAACAATCATGATATAATAAGACTTTCTACGGGCTGACGTTATGTTGGGTGAACTGCATGTCATATAGGCTATTGATAGAATTCTTCCATGGCAGGGCTGAAGCATAAACTCACACACATCTCCCATGTATGCATTGCCTTATACACCTGCCCCTTCTCCAGGGTCTCCTTGAACTCATCCACCAACTCATGAAGCTTATTAAATGACTCTTTTTTTTTAGCCTAGAAGAAGCTAGGCTGCTTCTGGCAGTCCACCATATTGTGACAAAGAATATATTAAAGTAAATCCAAGTGGCCCTCCCCCAATCCCAGCAGATGGAGTCCAGCACCAATGCTGCCCTCCCATAGGCAGCCTAATTTCAGGTCTGACACCTTTAAGTCAGGTTCCACATACCTGATAGCCATCAATATTTCTGCCCCATCAAGTAGTGAGACAACTGTCCTGCTTCCCAGAGCCCCCTAAATCCTTCAGGCCACCCTTTCACACTGGCAGCAATTATCAAAGAAAAAGAATGCAAACCCTAGCCCTGCAGAAAAGAGACAGAATCACGACAGGGCCCAGAGTCTCAAGGGCAAACATACTGGATTGGGCAAATAAGCACTACAGAGGGAACTGGAAGAGCTTCTGCCATGGTGTTCTGCTAGTGAGACCACAGAAGTCAAATTACAGGTTCTGCAGTTCTGTGCAAGAAACAAAGGATGAACAATTTTGTATATTTTCTATGTTGTAAGCAACACTGCCTAGAGTCCCAGCTTTGTTACATCACCTAGTCTCTACACACCTGAGCATTACATCTAATTAGGCTTCTTTTTTAAAAAAATTCTGCATTGGCAGCATAAAGGAAATAATTTATGAATGTAGATATTTGAGTGTGAATAGAGAATTTTACAGTAATAATTGCTAATAGCTTTACTTGTTAGCTCTGGTCATTATATTAGAGTTTAAACCACCCCTAGTTATCAGATGTGCTTACTAAAGCACTGAAAATTTACAGTGACTCTATTATCTTTAAGATACTTAAAGAATAAGAAAATATTGCAACTCACTTGTAGCCCTTTGAAAAGATGCTTGATGTCATCTACCTAAAATAATTTGCACACATTACTGGATCATATGACACAGTTGAAAAATTATTTTTGGTGACCACATTGGGATAAATATCTGGGTCAAAGTGTTGGGCACATTTCAAAATCTTTGTTCATGCATGTGCACTGATGCATGAATGTAACCCCAGCAATTTTGTAGTCTGAGGAAAGAAGATTGCAAGTTTCAAGCCAGTCTTGGCAACATAGACCCATCTCAAAATGAAAAATAAAAAGGCTGGGGGGAACAGATCAGTTTAGAGCACTCCTGGGTTCAATTTCCAATACCATACATTCAAACATACCAATATGATACAAATTTAAAAGTCCCATTTTCTCTTAATTACTTATCAAAAAAATTACACATTTTGACTCTATTTCTATGTGACCATCAGTCCATCTATCCATATATCCATCCACCCATCCATCCAAAGGATTCTTTACTAGTTTTCTTTTTCCTGAGAGCTCTACCTGAACTTCATCTTCCACTCCCGGCATTCTTATACCTAGGCAAAGAGTTCAACATAATGTATTCACTGAACTCCTGCTTTCTATCACTGCCCCTCTCCAAATAGGAGATACATATGAGATGAACATTGAAGTGTGTTTGAGCAGTGGTGGGAATGGGGCACTGAGTTTTGGTGTATCATCTATTCCTGGTTCTCTCTCTGCCTGAGGTGTGATCTGCCTTTTTTAGTATCTTGCATCTTCTCTAATCATGTAAACGCTTCCTCAGTATAATTATTTGGAAATCAAGGCATCTCTGCCTTGAACTTACATAAGTACCTCTATCTCAGGACAGAGAAAATACTGTACTCAAAATGCACAGGTCTCAGGGTGTTGTACTGCAGGAATAAAGAAACCACAATAGCACAACAGTGTGGGCATCCTCATGTCTTTTCCATGAAGAAGTTGTTCTCATGATGATCATCACTGGGATCAAAATACACAGCCCTCTACCAGAAGAAAGTGTTAACTGAGATGGAGATGCTCATTCCATGATGAGGACCCTGAGAAAAGGAAGTTGAGAGATCATAGTTACTATTGGGTGGCCTTAAGCAACCTATTTTTTTTTTCCTCTGGGTCTTAGTTATACTTTTTGTGCAGTGACTGATCATGATTTTCAGAACCTTTTCAGTGACAGGAGACCCCAAATTTAATTTGTACTGAAGGTGAATGAATAAATAATGTAATGAAGATAAAAGTGGTTATGACAAGCAAGTAGAATTTAGGATTTCATAAGGTTTAGGACGTAAGGATTATCTTCTACTTTTCATTAGTATTGAAAGTGCATAGTTGGGTACCTGTGATATCTGGGGATTACTCTTTTTTATTTATGTAATTAATTAATAGGGTTTTAAAAAGACATGAATTTAACACTAATGTCACCTTTCTCCACAATCCTCTCAAGACCAACTCCCTGCTTTAAACCTAAATATTGATGTGGTTTACATGTTTCAAACATTTTCCCTTCCATTTATATTCATCTCTGTATATAAATATAGAATGTATAGTGCATGAGGAGAGTCACATTTTGTGTAGATTTGTGTTTCTCAGCAAAAATATATATAAAATATTAGATTTGAAACCTGAAGTAAATTAGTGTGGACATGATTAACTCATAATCAGTATTAATCATGCTTTAACTAATTAGATAAACTGCTTCATCAAGATATAATTTGCTCACCCTGAAACTCAATGATTAAAGCTCTATAGTGCAATAGTTTTAATATACTCACAGATTTGTGCAACCATCACCTATCTATTTAAAAATAATTTTATCATTTCAAAATAAACTGCCTTTAGTTTTCTTCTCCCTATCAACAACAACCATCCCAATGTTAAGAAATTATTATGTGTGTGTGTGTGTGTGTGTGTGTGTGTGTGTGTGTGTGTATATATATATATATATATATATATATATATATATATATATATATATATATTTAGTGGGTTATGGGGTGAAGGTGTTCTCAACAGCATCATGCCCAGGTATGCCAATCTCCATGGCAGTAGTGGGGTCTGGGTCCTACTTCTCCTATGCATGGACACATAGTTCTAGCAATAGGAACTCAGGGTCATGAGAAAAATTATATCATCTTGTCAGGGCAGGGAAATTAGTTCTCCCACAGGCAGCTGGCAGGAGAGGGTGCCCAGTGCCTTTGGACGCCCTAGTGTGGACTCTTCCCATCACAATGAGTTAGCAAATCAAGAGATAAAGCAGGCCTAAATTTTAATATCACTTAATTTCAATGTTCTTACTGAATTATAGTAAATCTCCTTCATTTAACATTCTTCATTTGCCATAAGTTTTTGAACTATTTCCAGAAAATTACTCTTCTGTTTATTTTTTGTTTGTTTATTTATTTATTCTGTTCTTCTGGGAATTGAGGCCATGGCCTCCAGCATACTATGCAAACCCTTTGACACTGAGCTGTGCTCCAAGCCTCTTCAGGGACTTTAAAGGGTTGTTTTTGTTTCAAAATATTTTTTCATAAAGTTTACTAGTGTGAGGGTTTGTGAAACTACTTAAGATGTAAAATCAGAAGTCTCTCTCAAGAAAATGTACAATTGTAATGCCTGCATTCTGAGTGAAATTAAAATTGTTATTTTTAATTAGTAGTATTGACACATTAGAAAGAATTAAATTCTAGTATCAGTGTCCTTTAAACAAGGAACACTATTATTTATGTACATTAGAGGCTTTGAAGATGTTAACATTAATTGTGCAATTATCATTTTTAAAAAATTTTAAAATTATGTAAGAGTCACACACATGTTAATTAAATATATAAAGTTATGCAAGTATTTAAAAATTAGCACCAACAAAAATTAGAGAAAGTATTAGAAATTACAAAAGATTGATATGAGAGTGGGAAGAAAACACCATGATTCTCTATAAAGCTAACTTAGTAGATAACAATAAAAATATAAACATTAAATAAAATAGCTAATGCACTGTTGATAGATTTATGTTTTCTGGAAATCTGTCTTTCCTTTATGTCACACAGTCCTGAGTACAGTTTAGAGAAACATTAATATAAAATTTGCAAAAATTTTAGCAAAACCAAACTCATGTTGACAGGTCTGTATTGCTATGACTTTTGTTTTGGCTTCTTGTTTTTGATGCTTTATCTATAAAAAAGTAAATATATTAGATATCACACAAAATCTTATGCAAGTGCATTCTTTTTGTTTCATGATGACAATTTAAAAACTATAACATCCCTCTTTTTTCTATCATATATATATATATATATATATATATATATATATATTTTTTTTTTTAATTTTTACTGTTGGTTGTTCAAAACATTACATAGTTCTTGATATATCATATTTCACACTTTGATTTAAGTGGGTTATGAACTCCCATTTTTACCCCATATACAGATTGCAGAATCACATCGGTTACACATCCACTGATTTACATATTGCCATACTAGTGTCTGTTGTATTCTGCTGCCTTTCCTATCCTCTGCTATCCCCTCTCTCCTCCCCTCTTCTCTCTCTACCCCACCTACTGTAATTCATTTCTCCCCCTTGTTTTTTTCCCTTACCCCTCACTTCCTCTTGTATGTAATTTTGTATAACCCTGAGGGTCTCCTTCCATTTCCATGCAATTTCCCATCTATCTCCCTTTCCCTCCCACCTCTCATCCCTGTTTAATGTTAATCTTCTTCTCATGCTCTTCCTCTCTACTCTGTTCTTAGTTACTCTCTTATATCAAAGAAGACATTTGGCATTTGTTTTTTAGGGATTGGCTAGCTTCGCTTAGCATAATCTCCTCTAATGCCATCCATTTCCCTGCAAATTCCATGATTTTGTCATTTTTAAGTGCAGAGTAATACTCCATTGTGTATAAATGCCACATTTTTTTATCCATTCGTCTATTGAAGGGCATCTAGGTTGGTTCAACAGTCTTGCTATTGTGAATTGTGCTGCTATGAACATCGATGTAGCAGTGTCCCTGTAGTATGCTCTTTTTAGGTCTTTAGGGAATAGACCGAGAAGAGGAATAGCTGGGTCAAATGGTGGTTCCATTCCCAGATTTCCAAGAAATCTCCATACTGCTTCCCAAATTGACTGCGCCAATTTGCAGTCCCACCAGCAATGTACAAGTGTACCCTTTTCCCCACATCCTCGCCAGCACTTGTTGTTGTTTGACTTCCTAATGGCTGCCAATCTTACTGGAGTGAGATGGTATCTTAGGGTGGTTTTGATTTGCATTTCTCTGACTGCTAGAGATGGTGAGCATTTTTTCATGTACTTGTTGATTGATTGTATGTCCTCCTCTGAGAAGTGTCTGTTCAGGTCCTTGGCCCATTTGTTGATTGGGTTATTTGTTTTCTTATTGTTTAATTTTTTGAGTTCTTTGTATACTCTGGATATTAGGGCTCTATCTGAAGTGTGAGGAGTAAAGATCTGTTCCCAGGATGTAGTCTCCCTATTTACCTCTCATTGTTTCTTTTGCTGAGAAAAAACTTTTTAGTTTGAGTAAGTCCCATTTGTTGATTCTAGTTATTATCTCTTATGCTATGGGTGTCCTATTGAGGAATTTGAAGCCCGATCCCACAGTATGTAGATCGTAGCAAACTTTTTCTTCTATCAGATGCCATGTCTCTGATTTGATATCAAGCTCCTTGATCCATTTTGAGTTAACTTTTGTGCATGGCGAGAGAAAGGGATTCAGTTTCATTTTGTTGCATATGGATTTCCAGTTTTATCAGCACCATTTGTTGAACATGATATCCTTCCTCCATTGCATGCTTTTAGCCCCCTTATCAAATATAAGATACTTGTAATTTTGTGGATTGGTTTCTGTGTCCTCTGTTCTGTACCATTGGTCCACCCGCCTGTTTTGGTACCAGTACCACGCTGTTTTTGTTACTATTGCTCTGTAGTATAGTTTGAAGTCTGGTATCGCTATACTGCCTGATTCACACTTCCTGCTTAGAGTTGTTTTTGCTATTCTGGGTCTTTTTTTTCCATATGAATTTCATGATAGCTTTATCTATTTCTACAAGAAATGCCATTGGGATTTTGACTGGCATGGCATTAAACCTATAGAGAACTTTTGATAATATCGCCATTTTGATGATGTTAGTTCTGCCTATCCATGAACAGGGTATATTTTTCCATCTTCTAAGATCTTCTTCTATTTCTCTCTTTAGGGTTCTGTAGTTTTTCATTGTATAAGTCTTCCACTTCTTTTGTTAGGTTGATTCCCAAGTATTTTATTTTATTTTTTTGAGGATATTGTGAATGGAGTGGTTATCCTCATTTCCATTTCAGAGGATATTTCACTGATATACAGGAATGCCTTTGATTTATGTGTGTTGATTTTGTATCCTGCCACTTTGCTGAATTCATTTATTAGCTCTAATAGTTTCTTTGTAGACCCTTTTGGGTCTGCTAGCTATAGAATCATGTCACCTGCAAATAGTGATAATTTAAGTTCTTCTTTTCCTATTTTTATGCTTTTAATTTCTTTCATCTGTCTAATTGCTCTGGCCAGTGTTTCGAGAACTATGTTGAACAGAAGTGGTGAGAGAGGGCATCACTTTCTTGTTCCAGATTTTAGAGGGAATGCCTTCAATTTTTCTCCATTCAGAATGATGCTAGCCTGAGGCTTAGCATAGATAGCTTTTACAATATTGAGGTATGTTCCTGTTATCCCTAGTTTTTCTAGAGTTTTGAACATAAAGCGATGCTGTACTTTGTCTAATGGTTTTTCTGCATCTATCGAGATGATCATATGGTACTTATCTTTAAGTCTATTGATGTGGTGAATAACATTTATTGATTTCCATATATTGAACCAACCTTGCATCCCAGGGATGAATCCTACTTGATCATGGTGCACAATTTTTTTGATATGTTTTTGTATCCGATTCGCCAGAATTTTATTGAGGATTTTTGCATCTAGATTCATTAGAGATATTGGTCTGTAGTTTTCTTTCTTTGAATTGTCTTTGTCTGGTTTAGGAATCAGGGTGATGTTGGCCTCGTAGAATTTGGAAGTTCTCCCTCTTTTTATATTTCCTGAAGTAGCTTGAAAAGTATTGGTATTAGTTCCTCTTTAAAGGTTTTGTAAAACTCTGCTGTATACCCATCCGGTCCTGGGCTTTTCTTAGTTGGTAGTCTTTTGATGGCTTCTTCTATTTCCTCAATTGATATTGGTCTGTTTAGGTTGTCTATATCCTTCTGACTCAATCTGGGTAGATCATATGACTTAAGAAATTTATCGATGCCTTCACTATCTTCTATTTTATTGGAGTATAAGGATTCAAAAAAATTTCTGATTATCTTCTGTATTTCTGAAGTGTCTGTTTTGATATTGCCTTTTTCATCCCGTATGCTAGTAATTTGAGTTCTCTCTCTTCTTCTCTTTGTTAGCATGGCTAAGGGTCTGTCGATCTTATTTATTTTTTCAAAGAACCAACTTTTAGTTTTGTCAATTTTTTCAATTGTTTCTTTTGTTTTGATTTCATTAATTTCAGCTCTGATTTTAATTATTTCTTGTCTTCTACTTCTTTTGCTGTTGTTTTGCTCTTCTTTTTCTAGGATTTTGAGATGAAGTGTGACATCATTTATTTGCTTGTTTTTCCTTTTCTTAAGGAATGAACTCCAGGCAATGAATTTTCCTCTTAGAACTGCTTTCTTTGTGTCCTATAGATTAGGATATGTTGTGTCTGTGTTTTCATTTATCTCTAAGATTTTTTGTAATTTCCTCCTTGATGTCTTCTATAACCCACTGATCATTCAGTAACCTCTTGTTCATTCTCCAAGTGATACATGATTTTTCCTTCCTTCTTTTATCGTTGATTTCCAGTTTTATTCCATTATGATCAGATAAGATGCATGGTATTATCTCTACTCCTTTATAATGTCTAAGAGTTGCCCTGTGACATAATATATGATCTATTTTTAGAAGGATCCATGTGCTGCTGAGAAAAAAGTGTAACTGCTTGATGTTGGGTGGTATATTCTATATATGTCAATTAAGTCTAGGTTATTAATTGTATTATTGAGTTCTATAGTTTCTTTATTCAACTTTTGTTTGGAAGATCTGTCCAGTGGTGAGAGAGGTGTGTTGAAGTCTCCCATAATTATTGTATTGTGGTCTATTAGACTCTTGAACTTGAGAAGAGTTTGTTTGATGAACATAGCTGCACCACTGTTTGGAGCATATATATTTATGATTGTTATGTCGTGTTGGTGTATGTTTCCCTTGAGCAGTATGTAGTGTCCCTCTTTATCCCTTTTGATTAACTTTGGCTTGAAATCTATTTTATTTGATATGAGTATGGACACTCCTGCTTGTTTCCGAAGTCCATATGAGTGATATGATTTTTCCCAACCTTTCACCTTCAGTCTATGTATGTCTTTTCCTATCAAATGTGTCTCCTGTAGGCAGCATATTGTTGGATCTTTTTTTTTTTGATCCATTCTAATACCCTGTGTCTCTTAAAAGGTGAGTTTAAGCCATTAACGTTTAGTTTTATTATTGAGATATGGATTGTTCTTCCAGCCATATTTGTTTATTTATGTTACTTAACATGGTTTGTTTTTCCTCTTTGATTATTTTTTCCCTTTACTCTACTACCTCCCACTGTTGGTTTTCATTGTTATTTTCCATTTCCTCTTCCTGTAATGTTTTGCCGAGGATGTTTTGAAGAGATGGTTTTCTAGCTGCAAATTCTTTTAACTTTTGCTTATCATGGAAGGTTTTAATTTCATCTTCCATCCTGAAGCTTAATTTTGCTGGATACACAATTCTTGGTTGGAACCCATTTTCTTTCGGCATTTGAAATATGTTGTTCCAGGATCTTCTAGCTTTCAGAGTCTGTGTTGAAAGATCAGCTGTTATCTTGATTGGTTTACCCCTAAATGTAATCTGCTTCCTTTCTCTTGAAGCTTTTAAAATTCTCTCCTTATTCTGTATGTTGGGCATCTTCATTATAATGTGTCTATTTGTGGATCTCTTATGATTTTGCACATTCAGCTTCCTGTAGGCTTCTAGGATTTGGGATTCTGTCTCATTCTTCAAGTCTGGGAAGTTTTCTCGTATTGTTTCATTGAACAGATTGCTCTTTCCTTTGGTTTGGACCTCTACACCTTCCTGTATCTGAATGACTCTTAAGTTTGGTCTCTTGATGTTATCCCATATTTCTTGGATGTTCTGCTCATGGTTTCTTAAGAGTCTCGCTGAGCTGTCTATGTTCTTTTCAAGTTGAAATACTTTGTCTTCATTGTCTGATGTTCTATCTTCTAAGTGTTCTTCTCTGTTGGTAGTATTCTCATTTGAGTTTTTAAGTTAGTTTATTCCTTCCTGCATTTCTAGGATTTCTGTTTGTTTTTATAACCTCTATCTCCCTGTATAGTTGATCTTTTGCTTCTTGGCGTTGTTTATGTAATTCATTGTTGAAGAGATCTTTCATTGTCTGATTTTGCTGTCTAATGTCTTCCTTGAGACTCCAGATTATCTGAAGCATGTAAATCCTGAATTCTTTATCTGACATTCCTTCTGCTGCAGCTATTACCTCTTCTAAAGTTGAGTTGAACTGCATTGCTTGTGGTCCTTTCTTTCCTTGTCTTTTCATACTGCTTGTGTTTCTTTCTGCTTGGTGAAACTGTATGTTATTGAATTTTCCCCCTATATATTTATATTGCTCTTGTATAGTTGCAAAGTCTCCCTTGCAGGGGCGGCTGGCGGCTGTGCTCATCCTCCAATTGGGGTGATCTGTCTATCATGCCGGCGGGCCGCTGGGCCCCTTCTCCAGGTCGCGTGGTCTGCCTACCTTGCGGGCAACGGCTGGGCCCCTCCTCTAATAGGGTTGATCTGTCTACTATGCCGGCGGGCTGCTGGGCCCCTTGTCCAGGTTGCAGGTCTGCCTACCTTGCAGGTGCGGGCAGTGGCTGTGCCCCTCCTCCAATTGGGGTGACCTTTCAACTAGGCTGGCGGGCAGCTGGGCCCCTTCTCCAGGACGCGCGGTCTGCCTACCTTGCTGGCGGCAGCTGGGCCCTTCCTCCAATTGGGGTGATGTGTCTACCATGCTGGCAGGCCGCTGGGCCTGCTCTCTATTA